>NW_024095700.1:0-6760 GCF_014356525.2 Nilaparvata lugens
TGAAAATAGGTATTTATTTATTAAGAGCGTAATGCGCGACTTTATCACTAGCGCAAAACAGTTATCACGCAACGCGGAGCAGAGTGATAATATTTTGCCAGAGTGATAAAGAAGCATTATGCGTGAATTACATACAACATTTTTTCTACAACTGCCCAGACCTGTTAAATCACTTATATCGGCGGAGTTACAATTACCGACTTTTCAGGTTAAGATCTGACTTTTTGGCGAGCTGCTTACAATCAGCTGATTAGGAACCGTAAAGAAATCTCCTGCGCATGCGCGAATGATTTGAGAGCGAAAGTAAATCTACTGCACATGCGCGGATGGTTAGCGAGCTGAAATTAGATTCTCCTCAGAAGTAAGCTGTTTTACGAGGAGAATTGAGTATGTAAATTCTTTTTACATGCAGTTGTGGGAAAATATAATTCCATGCTTCTCTTCTTCTTAAGGTGCCTGTCCGTTTCGAACGTTGGCGATCATATTGGCTATGATGACTTTGTTAGTTGCGCTCCGGAACAATTGAATGGAGGTTTTCCAAACCGGCTCTCAGGTTGGCCAGCCAGGATATTCTTCTTCGACCTGGGGCTCTCCTGCTTCTATTTGCCCTGCAGTATGGTCTGCAATAGCTCATATCTGCCCCTATTGCGCATTATGTGGCCCAAGTATTGCAACTTCTGAATTTTATGATGTTAACAGTTCTGGGGCCATATTCATCCTCCTTGCTTAATAAAATCATAATTATGATATTTTAACGAGAATGAACAGTAAAACATCAATAGAATGTATAAAATACTGTCTTTGGAATGCATTGACAAGACAGAGGATCGGCAACGTTTTTCTCCTATCTTTCTCCTCTGCCATTATAACGTGAACCTCACTATAGTTTATTATACACTATATTGTAGGTCCGAAAACTAGAGAACTAGCATGTAACCCGTGCTTTGCATGGCGAAAAATTTGTATTGTAAAATGCAATTTCCTTGTGACCAGACGGCTCAGAAACTGATTAGAGAGAGATATTGTCTACCTATGAGGAGCGTGGAGAAGATGGAGTGGAAGAGGGTGATATGGAGGAGAAGAAGAAGAAGGAGAAAGAGAAGCAGAAGGATAAGTAGAAGAAGAAGAAGAAGAAGAGGAAGATTCAGAAGAAGAAGAAAAAAAGAAGAAGAAGAAGAAGAAGAAGAAGTGGAAGAAGGAAAAGAAGAAGTGGAAGAACAAGATGAAGAAAAGAAGAAGAAGAAGAAGAAGAAGAAGAAGAATAAGAAGAAGGAGGAGAAGAAAAAGAGGATAATAAGAAGAAAGAGGAGAGAAGAAACGAGAAGAAGCAGAGCGAGGAAAGAAGAAGTAGAAGAAGAGAAGAAGAAGAAGAAGAAGAAGAAGAAGAAGAAGAAGGATGAGAAGAAAAAGAGGATAATAAGAAGAAAGAGGAGAAAGAAGAAGAACAAGAACAAGAACAAGAAGAGAAGAAGAAGAAGAAGAAGAAGAAGAAGGATGAGAAGAAAAAGAGGATAATAAGAAGAAAGAGGAGAAAAGAAGAAGAACAAGAACAAGAACAAGAAGAAGAAGAAGAAGAAGAAGAAGAAGAAGAATAAGAAGAAGGAGGAGAAGAAAAAGAGGATAATAAGAAGAAAGAGGAGAGAAGAAGAAGAAGAAGAAGCAGAAGAGAAAAAGAAGAAGTAGAAGAAGAAGAAGAAGAAGAAGAAGAAGAGAGAAGAAGGATGAGAAGAAAAAAGAGGTAATAAGAAGAAAGAGGAGAAAGGAAGAAGAACAAGAACAAGAAGAAGAAGAAGAAGAAGAAGCCAAGTGAAACCCAAAATAGACAGAGAGAAAACCATGTTCTATAGTGAGTCAACATGTCTGAATCTTGTACCTACATGTTAATCAAGTCCCCTACCTAACTTAAGTCCACCTATATACTGAAATTCATCCGAAACCGGCAGTATTCCTCATATATGTCATCATTTGCTCTCCATTCAAGCAATACTGACTACAGGGTTCAAATCTTACTGGAGGTTGTAACTTAGGACTACATTGAGTTGACATCTGTTAAGTTGATTTAACGCTTGTTAAGTGTTGATTTAGGGTTGGATACATTGTGGCTGCTTGGAATACAGTATCATTGTAAGGGTTCAAGATCTGGTGAGATTAAAATGTATCATGTTTTCTGTATGTATCATTGTGTATTATATGGTTTGCACTTGTATTGTGAATGTAATAAAATTAAAATATGATAGTATCATCAATCATCTATATACAAATCTAAATCATCTATCTCCACTTCGCATCGTGTGATAACTGTTTTGCGCGAGCGATAAAGTCGCACATTACACTCTTAATACATGAATAGCTATTGTTTGAGTGAATTACTCGGCCTGTATTGTAGCGATAGGTCTCATATTATAGCACAACACTTGTTAGGTCAACCTCTATCCATAGCCCCAATATCAACCAAATCTGGCAGATTTGCATCTTTCATAAAATCCATGAATAAAAAATGGATTTTTGCAAAAATGTTTGAGAATTAAAATCGTTCAAAATGTCAGGAATGATAGTACTTGATGAGAAGAACAATAATATGTCATCATATTGGCGAAAATTTCTTCTATTTTTGAGTTATAAGCATTTGAAGATGAGTGATTTCTCTGATCTGAGAGTGGAGAGAAGATTTTATGTTTCAGTTAATAACTCAATTCATTTCATATAATATACTTTTAATGGGGGAAACAGTATCATGAAATCTTTTCAGTCTTATTGAGGAAGAGGAAGAGGCGGAGGTGGTAGATGAAGTGGAGGAGAAGGAGGTAGAATTTGAGAAGGAGAGGGAGGTAGGAGAGAAGGTGGAGAATGATGTTGAGGAGTAGAAGAGAAAGCGGAGAAGGATGATGAGGGGTGGAGAAACGGGGAAGAAGTAGGAGGAGTTGATGAAGAAGGAGGAAGAGAATAATGGAGGAGAAGGAGGAAGAGGACGATGATAGAGTGGAGGAGTAGCAGGGAGAGTAGGAAGAGTAGGAGGAGGAGGAGTTGAAGGAATTTCAGAAGGAAAGGGAGGTAGAAGGAGAAGATGGAGGAGGAGGATGTTGTGAAGGAGAAGAGAAAGTGGATGAGGGAGAGGAGAAAAAGAAGAAGGAGGAGGAGGAGTTGGTGAAGAAGGTGGAAGAGTATTGTGTAAGAGAAGGTGGAAGAGGAGGAAAAGAAGAAGGAGGAGGAGTAGGGGGAGGAGTTAAAGGAATTTTTGAAGGAAAGGGAGGTAAAAGAGATGGTGGAGAAGGGTGTTGTGAAAGGTAAGAGAAAGCGGGCGAGGGAGAGGAGAACATGAAGGAGAATGGAGGAGGAGAATGAGAAAGAGGAGAAGTAGGAGGAGGAGGAGGAGAAAAGGGAGGAAGAGTAGGAGGAGGAGGAGTTGAAGGGATTTTAGAAGGAAGGGGAGGTAGAAGAGATGGTGGAGAAGGATGTTGTGGAGGAGAAGAGAAAACGGATGAGGGAGAGGAGAAAAAGAAGAAGAAGGAGGAGGACTTGGTAAAAAAGGAGAAAGTGAATGGAGGAGGAGAAGGAGGAAGGGAAGGAGGAGGATGATGAGGTGTATGACGACAAAATTTATCCTGTAAAACAATACAATACAATAATTGAGTGGGACATCATTCTATTTCTAGATCAATTCGCTTCAGCATTGGTATAATGGGATTGCACTGATATCACTTATGATGAACTCTGACAGCTTAAACTGACTTTCACCAGGGAATACAGCTGATCCCCAATGAAAAACTGGAAAACCATTTTCCAACACGCTTTTCACGTGTATGAAAAACTACCTGTCCATTTTCCTGCTAGCGGAAAAATCCTGGCTGTATGAAAAAAAGGACATGTGAAAAATAAATTTGTCGACCCTTTTGTTTTCAGGTCTATTTTCATTCACAACTCCTCCTCCTCCTCCTCATCCTCCTTCTTCTCCACCACCTCCTCACTTTCTCCCTCTTCATTCTCCACCACCTTCTCCTCCTCATTCTCCTCCACCATTCGCCTTCTCTTCCTTCTATTTTTCACCCTTTTTTCTATTTTTTATCTTCTCATCATTCTCAAATTGCGATTTCATTGTAAGCCAATACATGACTTCCTTCTCCTCTCTCTATTCCTCATTTCTTTCTCATTCTCCTCTACACTTGTCTAGTTCCTTCTATCCTTTTTCTATTCTTTTTTTATTCATCTTTATACTCTCTCATATTGAGGTTGAGAGGTAGAGAGGACTTAAAAGTCCTAACTCCGCCTAATAAAGAATTTTTTTATTTCATTTCAGTTCACTTCTCATTCTTTTGAATTTTTTGATTTAATTCTAAACCACATCTTCATCTCTCACTTCACCTCCCGAACATGATCTTTATCCTCATTCTCCTTCTTCTTCTCCTCATCCTCCTTCTCCTCCTCCTTCTTGTCCTCCTCATTCTCCTCCCCAATCATTCATTTTCATCTCACAACATATTCTCATCTTCCTCATCTTACTATCTTTACACCTATTCATTTCTTTCCCTTTCTTCCTCCATCCATCATCCCCTCCTCCTCCTTCATCCTCCTCCTACTTTTCTTCCCCTCCTCATCATCCTCCTCCTCATCCTCCTCCCCAATCATTGATTCTTATCTCACACCATATTCTCATCTTTCTCATCAAAAATGAATAGGTGTAAAGATAGTAATTTACACCTATTCATTTTCTCATGTCTTCTCCTCCTCACCATCCTACTATTCCTCCTCCTCCTCCTCCTTCTTCCCCTCCGCCTTCTCCTCGTCTTTCTCCTCATCCTCCTCCTCTTCTTTCTCATCGTCCTTCCAAGTCATTCATTCTTATCTCACCCCATCTTCTCATTTTCCTCGTCATACTATCTTTCACCTATTCATTTTCTCCTTTCTCCTCCTCCTCATCATCCTCCTTCTCCTCCTTTTCCCCACTCTTCTTCCCCTCCCCATAATCGTAATCCTCCTCTCCTCCTCTTATCATCCCCTCCCCAATCATTAATTCTCATGTCACACCATATTCTCATCTTTCTCATCTTACTATCTTTACACCTCTTCATTTTTTCCCCTTTCTTGTCCTCCTCATCATCCTCCTCCTCCTCCTCCGACTCCTTCTCCTCCTCCGCCATCACCTCCTCATTCTTTCCCTCATATTCTCACTCCTCCTCTTTCTCCTCATTCTCCTCCTCCTCCTTTCTCATCGTCCTTCCAAGTCATTCATTCTTATTTCACCCCATTTTCTCATTTTCCTCGTCTTACTATCTTTACACCTATTCATTATCTTTCCTTTCTTCTCCTCATCATCCTCCTCCTCCTCCTCCTTCTCATCCTCCTCAACCTTTTCCTCTTCTTCCTCCTCCACCTCCTCCTCCATTCGAATCCATTGTTTTCTCTTTCTAAACACAAACAAAAAACCCGAAAAATTGTTCTGACACTCATATCCTGTTGTCCTACATACAGCATGCATAGGAGCTGTTAAATTGATATGGATATAGACAGCACACAATGGAGGCAACTGGATTAATTTCCCAGTTTGTGGTTCACTTTAAAGTGTCACTATTCAGCCATAAATGACATCAAAGCTACCCTCTAAGCCAATACTGAAAAATTCGAAATTTAGTCCACTACAGCGGTCTTCTATAGTGAGGTCCACGTTATAATGGCAGTGGATGAAGATAGAAGAATAGCGATGCCGATTCTCGGCTTCAATTAATTATATTTCTACACTGTCAAAAACATAATTGGCATCGTTGTGGACCTAGAAAAGGATAGTAACACCGGCTTTGTCGAATGATAGACAAGGATAGCAAAACCAAAGTTGATCAAATACTGTCATTATAACGTGGACCTCACTATAGTGAGTTTCATTCAAAACTGTCAGAATTTCTCATAAACAAACTTCAATACTTAACATTTAAGTAATACTGAAAAGTCAAAATGGATCCCAGTATCAAGCTTCTATAGTGAGTTCCACGTAAAACTGTCAGAATTCTTCATGAGATAACATTTATGCGTTCCATTTAATTAATACTGACAGGTGTCCAAGTGTGAATTCACCTCTTTGTATTGTATTGTTGGGAGATGATTTATTTCAAAAGGATTTTTTTAAACTGAAAACGGAATTTCAGAGGTTTTTCCGATAAAAGGGCATTATTCAACCTATCATTTCCCTCGATGTATTCATTGTTTGATGGATATTATTTGTCGTATAGAATTGATTTGTTTATTTAATTTTGTGTATGGTTTTCTCCGATATTTTTGAAACCCACTCTCTCAATCTTTATTATTTTATTTGTCACTCGCACTTCTTCTCTCTGGTCTCTCCAAGGAGAAAAGCTTTCTTCTCCTTTCTCTTCTTCTCTTTTTTTAATGTAATTTCAGATTATCATTACTCTTTAACCCTACACAATCATTCTTTACTGTCATTACTTTCCTTCAGTATAGGGGTGGTCAAGCTTGTGTTACCACAACGTGTGAAATGGATCCAGCAAAAAAAGCTTGTGTTGCTATAATAAATTATAGTATGAGCTACAAAAAGGCGGGTAAAACGTAAACGCTGGAAGAAAGATTGGTTGAAAAAACGTGAACAGTACTCTCATGTTGTGTTGTTAAATGAAATTCAACTCACCTAGCCAGAGGAGGGACTGGTTCTATTACACATCATTTTGATGTACCATAGACCCTTGTCATTAAAATGCGTAGTGGTTCTATGTATCATAGAATTATAATAATAATTTTATTATTTAAATGTGAA
>NW_024095701.1:0-5859 GCF_014356525.2 Nilaparvata lugens
ATGTTTATGTTCATATGTTTCGAATTTACGGCGAAATGCAGGAATCGATTTTCATGGAATTTGACAGGTAAGTTCCTTTTTGAATTTCGCGTCGACATATAGACTCAAGGTCAAGGTCAAGGTCAAAACTTCAAAAATTAGAAAAAAAAAAATTAAAAAAAAAATTAAAAAAAATTAAAAAAAAAAAATTAAAAAAAATTAAAAAAAATTAAAAAAAATTAATAACGAAAAATCAAAAATAAATAAAAATAAATCAGAAGGCCTCCCACTCACTCTGGAGTGTATATACAGGGTGATTCATAATTATGGTAAAATATTTTAATACGTGATAGTAGAGGTAAAAATAAGAAAAAAAGTTCATATAAACATATATCCATAAACGCTTCATTAGCGAGCTATACAGGGTGAAAGATTTCGCCCGGAATTCAGTTCCTCTGGTGAAATACACCGATGCTGAATTGTTTGGGGACTAGTTTTTGAAAAACCTATGCTGGATTCATATGGAAAAATATCTGAAAAATTGAATAAAACTAGTCTGGAAGCTGTAGTATGAGTAGTTTTTGAGAAAAAAGTTGAAATATGCAAAAAATTTAAGTAGAAAAACACAGACTTCTACGTTTGATGCCCAATAACTTTCTTTAATGACCAGTAAACAAATATTTTTTCGCAATAAAAATTGTAGAGAATTTAATTCTGAAAAGAATTATGTAAGCTGTGTAAACTAAATTCAAAAAAAAAAGTTGAATAAAATGTATTCTTATGTAGTACATTACACCATAAAAATTTGCTGTTTTATGAGGAGAGAACTAATAACTCATAGGTTGTAGCTGATTGCAAATAAAACATGGATTTTAATAACAGCTGTTTTAAAACAGCTGATTTATTATGTTTTAAATAAGAAAATATTCAAATGAAATTATCAGCTGAAAATTATTTTCAGAAATACTTTAGCTCACTGTTGAAAAAAAAAACAAACTGTAATTTAGGCCTACTGTAACCGCGCTGTGTTTTTTGTTTAATCTATTAACCAGTTATTTGTAACCATTCCACTTTGCTTTCGTATTGAGTGTTAACTTTTTTAAAAATGGCAGGTAATCTTAGACATTATTCATACTCCGAATTAGCTGACATGCATTTAATGTATGGAGTGGGACACTACTGTAATAGTACTGAAGCAAGACGTTTGTATCAAGAGAACTTTCCTAACCGAATATGTCCAAGTTCAAGGTTTTTTGCCACTATTCATCAACGTCTGTCTGAAACAGATTCTTTGATATCCAAAGAGCACATTTATGCAGGCAGACCCCGATCTACTATGACTGTTGAGTTAGAAGAACAAGTTCTTAATGAAATTTATGAACATCCAGAGAAGAGCACAAGAGAATTGTCAGTGCAGTTTAATGTCAATCAATCTATTATTTGGAGGATACTAAAATAGCAGAAATTACATCCATACCACCTCCAGAAAGTTCATACTCTATTGCCACGAGACTGTATTCCCCGTGCTAGTATTTGCCAATGGTTTTTAGTGAAAATTGTTTACCCAAACTTTTTAACAACCGTTTTATTTACCGACGAGGCACACTTTACAAGAACTGCTATCGTTAACGTCCACAACCAACATATTTGGGCAGCTGAGAATCCTCTTGCCATCAATCCTATTCTTTCACAACATCAGTTTTCAGTAAACATATGGGCAGGAATCATAGGAGATCATCTACTTCTGTTTGAGCTTCCTCCCAGGCTTAATGGCATAATCTAACTAGTCTTTTGGTATAAGTTTAATGTCATTTAGATATGCTACTTTCATATAAGAAAAACTTTTCATAAAAAACCGAATATTTTATTTGCAATCAGCTACAACCTATGAGTTATTAGTTCTCTCCTCATAAAACAGCAAATTTTTATGTTGTAATGTACTACATAAGAATACATTTTATTCAACTTTTATTTGAATTTAGTTTACACAGCTTACATAATTCTTTTCAGAATCAAATTCTCTACAATTTTTATTGCGAAAAAATATTTGTTTACTGGTCATTAAAGAAAGTTATTGGGCATCAAACGTAGAAGTCTGTGTTTTTCTACTTAAATTTTTTGCATATTTCAACTTTTATCTCAAAAACTACTCACACCACAGCTTCCAGACTAGTTTTATTCAATTCTTCAGATATTTTTCCATATGAATCCAGCATAGGTTTTTCAAAAACTAGTCCCCAAACAATTCAGCATTGGTGTATTTCACCAGAGGAACTGAATTCCGGGCGAAATCTTTCACCCTGTATAGCTCGCTAATGAAGCGTTTATGGATATATGTTTATATAAACTTTTTTTCTTATTTTTACCTCTACTATCACGTGTAGAAATATTTTACCATAATTGATGCTAGCCGAAAATGATGCTAGCTCTTCTCAGTGTAAATGTTGCAAAGTTGTCGTCTCCACTACAGTCCTCAAATACCACGCCATCATCAGAAGCAGTATGTAGGTCTGTAGTACTTGTAGAAGCATCCTTCATCAACGGTTTGTCTAACACATCCTCTCCCTCACTTATCTCTCCATCTTCCTTAGTAGGGAAGGTAACAGTAGCCGACTTGAACATGGCTGTATCACTCAACGCTCCACATGAGAATGAGCTGCACAATCCAGATCATAAGTATTTTATATTCTCTCTATGCTGACTGTACTAGACCAGTCAATGATCGGTACTCTTTGATCATTTCATGAATCATTAGGCAGTAGGCTCCTGTATTGGCGGGTATGTTGGCAGTAGCTTCAAACTCAATCCTCACATCAACACTTCCAGTTTTGAGTGATTCATTTTGGCTGGAGCAATCGAAAGCAAACAACATTATATTATCAGTGCTTATAGCTTGTGTTTCAAGCAGAGGTTTAGATGAGCGAGCATTATCATGATTGTAGACTCCATTGAAAGCTGCATGAATGTTGTAGACACGATTATCATCGCCATCAATGCTCTCATACGGGTAGTATTTGTTGTTTAAAAACACTTAAATGTCCTTCATACTACACTTGTCAAGTTTTGAACTGTTAGCTGCTGCTACACCTCGTCTTGCAGTCTGCAGGCCGACTACAATGTAGCGTGGCTTCTCATGCTGAGTTGTTGACTTGACAGTCCATATATGTTTTGTAGTTTGCAGCAAGGTTGGGTACTCATAAAATTTCCAATGTCAAAATGGTATACTGATTGGTGTGTCATTCTGCACAATCTGTAGCAGATGCATTCTTACATCATCAGCCACTTCTAAATACAGCATTCTCCACAAAAGCTTTGTGATTGTAACATTAGCACCAGCAACACTCACACAGTCATTGAAATTAGGGCTACATCTCAACACCAGCTCTTGTTTCACATTCAACAGAATCTGTCTATAGTCTTTGGCAAAGCCCAGCAGGTATCGTGGAGGTACATCCATTTTTGACCCATCGACAGCAAAATTGGCAAAACCAGTGGTTGAACTAAACTTGTAGCTGGCCGCTTCCATCTTGCTGCATTCATCTCGCTCGAATGTCATAGCATTCTTCATCAGACTGGTGATACCCGGATTACGTATGCTGTCTACCTCCACACCGTTGATTTCATAGCATATCTCTGAAAGCAGATTGGCAAAGAATCCGGACACACATGGTGCTCCAGCCACAGCAGCGTCGGCAGCTCCAAGCACTGTATACTCCAGATGTAGATAGCTCTCGGATGGCAGTGTGTAAATATCCTGTTGCTGGATTGGTATCCTCAATTCATCATTGGCATTGAAGCTTGCAGTATAGGGGGCTCCGTGAACTTGTAGTGCACAAGCCCGAAAAAATTTGAAAAAAATTGACAATAAACTATGAATTTTGTGTCGGCAGAATATCCAAAAATTAAATTTTGTACAAGCACCGTTTTTTTTTTACACGCATTTGAAGTCGCGGTCAAGGTCATTTTTCAATGCTAATTTCCCTATGCTGGAAGTGTGAACTTGTAGTGCACATGTCAGAAAAAATCCGAAAAAAATTGACAATAAACTACAAATTTTGTGTTGTCTGAATATGCAAAAATCGAATTTTGTACAAGCACCGTTTTTTTTTTAGACGCTTTTGAAGATGGAGTCAAGGTCATACATATCATTGATTATTTACCTATGCTGGCTATCTGCCAGCTACTCTACCGCTCATGCAGGCGTGATAATACGGTTTGTATTACTTTGAATGAATAAAATACTGTATCCAAGTCAAAAATATGATATATTGAATCATCTTCAACCACACATGAATTATGTACAAGCACAGTTTTTTCACAAAAAAAAAATCAAAGTTCAATATTTGTAATAGTATTACAATGGGAATTCTTGAATAATCAACAAAAAAAGTCAAGTGCATCACATACTTTTATTCTGGACTTAATGAAATGATGAACATATATAGAATCATTTCTTTTCATGAATGAATTTTGTACAAGCACAGTTTTCACGAAAAAAGATTCCAAAGTTTAATACCATTTATAGGTATCCTCTTGGGAATTCTTGAATAATCAACCACAAAAGTCAAGTGCATGGCATTTAAACTTTTATTCTGGACTTAATGAAATGATGAACATATATGGAATCACTTCTTTTCACGAATGAATTTTGTACATGCACAGTTTTCACGAAGAAAATTCCAAAGTTTTATTCCAGTTATAGTGAACTATGGGGAATTCTTGGAAAATATACCACAAAAGTCAAGTGCATGGCATTTATTCTGTTATTCTAGACTGAATGAAATGGTGAACATATATAGAATCATTCCTGATCACGAATGAGTTTTGTACAAGCACAGTTTTCACGAAAAAAAATTCCAAAGTTTTATTCCAGTTATATTGATACTATGGGGAGTTCTTGGAAAATCTACCACAGAAAGTCAAGTGCATGGCATTTCATCTGATATTCTGGACTGAATGCAATGGTGAACATATATTGAATCATTCCTGATCACGAATGAATTTTGTACAAGCGAAGTTTTCACGAAAAAAAATTCCAAAGTTTTATTCCAGTTATATTGATACTATGGGGAGTTCTTGGAAAATCTTCCACAAAAGTCAAGTGCATGGCATTTCTTCTGTTATTCTGAACTTAATGCAATTTTGAACATATATTGAATCATTCCTGATCACGAATGAATTTTGTACAAGCACAGTTTTCACGAAAAAAAATTCCAAAGTTTTATTCCAGTTATAGTGATACTATGGGGAATTCTTGGAAAATCTACCACAAATGTCAAGTACATGGCATTTCTTCTGTTATTCTGAACTGAATGCAACGTTGAACATATATTGAATCATTCTTGAACATGAATGAATTTTGTACAAGCACAGTTTTCACGAAAAAAAAATCCAAAGTTTTATTCCAGTTATAGTGATACTATGGGGAATTCTTGGAAAATCTACCACAAAAGTCAAGTGCATGGCATTTCAAGTGATATTCTGGACTGAATGCAATGGTGAACATATATTGAATCATTCCTGATCACGAATGAATTTTGTACAAGCGAAGTTTTCACGAAAAAAAATCCCAAAGTTTTATTCCAGTTATAGTGATACTATGGGGAATTCTTGGAAAATCTACCACAAAAGTCAAGTGCATGGCATTTCATCTGATATTCTGGACTGAATGCAATGGTGAACATATATTGAATCATTCCTGATCACGAATGAATTTTGTACAAGCACAGTTTTCACGAAAAAAAAATCCAAAGTTTTATTCCAGTTATAGTGATACTATGGGGAATTCTTGAAAAATCTACCACAAATGTCAAGTGCATGGCATTTCTACTGTTTTTCTGAACTGAATGCAACTTTGAACATATATTGAATCATTCTTGG
>NW_024095702.1:0-6186 GCF_014356525.2 Nilaparvata lugens
AAATAAAAAAGAATGAAATGAAAAAAACGACGACAATGCATTGATGAAATGATTATTGATTGACAATGGAGAATATGATAATATAATTTACTGAGGATAACGTGCCATGCATAACGGAAAACGTGAAGGAAGCGAATATGGATTTGGAGACTATGTAATTCATTTACGATAGAAGTTAAAGACTGATGCACACCTAGAAAATATTTAATAGTGACTAATTGGATATTATCCATTCATCAATTTCTTTGATCAACTCTTCTGTAATTCTACTTTGAATGAATTTGGTTGGAAAGTAGTTAACCAATCTATTGGCTATGAAACTGAGTTGTCTATCGCAAACCAACAGTCCAGATCTAGCAGTTGAAAACGTTATGGATGTTTCTCTTAAACTGTAGTGTGTTCTTCATAGTTGGAAGTTATCTTTATATCTATTTATTTGAAGAATAATATTTTTAATGTACAACTGTTTTATTGTGAGTACACCAACTCATAGAAAAGGGCATTGCTAGGATAACGCCTTGGTTTTCCCAATATGGCTTCAATGAGATATTCTTGAGCAACATATAATTAATTCAAATGCGTGTTCAAAGCTCCACCCCAGGCTTTGATGCCATACTGCAGGACACTTTTTGCGTAGGCATAATAAATAATTTCTGCAAGTTCTAGATTTTTCAGTCTACTGATACTATGAAACTTGTAAATAAGAAACTTGAGCCGATTACATAATTATTTATCTGTGCATACCATCTCAAGTGAGGGTCATACATTATGCCTAACAATTTACTTTTTCCGCATCTATCATTTTTGGACAATCACAAATATTATCTCTATTGCATGATGATGAATGGATATGTAAAGACTCGTTTCTATCAGGTTGTCCTGCCAAGTTGGGTGAGAAAGTAATGAAGAGGCTTTTTTTAGAATTTAGTGTTAATGTGTGTCTATCTGAAAGGATTTTATTTTGTTTAACCCTGATTCACTACTTTTGATTATATCATGCCAAGCGTTTCCCGTGAAAATAAAGGTTGTGTCTTCAGCATACAATATTACTTCACAATCATCAATTTTTAATCTCAGTATATCGTTCACGTAAATCAGGAACAGAATTGGTGAGAGTACGGTCCCTTGTGGCAATCCGTAATCAGTTAAATACATTCTACTGTTTTTTTAGAATTTGTGAACGGCCCTATAAATAATCATCGAATAGCTTTAGTGGTATACCGCGAATGCCTAAGCACTGCAACTTGTGTAGAAGCTTGGAGTGTGGTATGGTATCATATGCTTTACTTAAATCCAACAGCACTTGGTGGATACATGGAGGATCGGCAGCCTTGACTGTGGGTTGATTAGTTTGTACTTTCCTCCCCTTCCCCTCTCCCAAAGAGGCAAGATAACCTCTCTCCCTCACCCCTCCTTCATCCTCCCCGTTTATCTTTCAAACCAGCACTTCAAGAAGCATGCTCGAGAAGTCAACATCGTTTCGTTCCGTTTCTCCTCCTGTTCCATGGCATTCGAGCTGAACGCAATTACCTCATCTCGTTTTGTGATATATGTACAATATCATATAGGCCTACGCATAAAGACAGGATATCGTCAGCATTACTTCTACACACAGTTCCAAGGTTAGTGCAAATTAAAGACTTACTTTTGGGGCTATCGACGTTTTCGTGGATTAAATCTTAACTGTACCCCAATCCATAGGTTTGGGGACAGGACGGGATTACCACATGGTCCGACCATGCCTGGGATATGTTCTATTTCCAAGAGATTCATTTTTCAATCAAATTTCAATTCGTTAATAGTAGAGTTACTTGTTGATACATGCACTGATATCCATGTTAAATCCAGTTACAAAGTTCCTTTCCAAATCTCCTTGTTTATCTAATCAGTTACTTAGTTACAATGGCAAGCTCACAAGCCTTGCTTACTATTCGTGTGAAGAAGAAAGAAACTTTGTTTAGCCGTGTTCAACAAGCTTATGACTTGTTGAAGGACATCAATGATCCTAAAATTCAATCTCAATTTTTCATAAGAAGCATATCTATTGAAAATACTGTGAAAGAATATTCTGCACTCTTAGATGAAATCAATGAATTATCTATTCAAGTTGAACCTAATAAAGAACCTGAATATCAATCACTTACCGTTATTGATAATTTATCCTGTGCAATAATAAATGCTCGTGATAAATTGAATCAAATTAAAAATGAGAACCGAAGGAGAAAAGTGAACCCTCAACTTCAAACTCTCATTCTCCCCGTTTGAACATGATATCACCTCCACTGAAATAAAACCGTTTGATGGCTCTGATATTTCAGACTGGCCTAGATTCAAAAATATCTTTCCATCATTGATTGTGGATGATAAATATTATTCTCATGTTCATAAATCCCATATTTTGCATAATTTGTTGAAAGGCGAAGCAGCCAGAGTAGTAAAATCTTTTCAGATAAGTAGTGATTTTGATTTGGCATGGAAAACTCTATGCAGGCGTTATGAGAGTGTTAGGGTGTTAGCTAACTACTACGTAAATGAGATTTTGAAAACTAGTTCAATCCCATTTAAACCTTCGTTACAATCGCTTCAAGATTTTCTTGTTAAAGTAGGTGATAGTATTACCACTCTGAAGTCGTTGAAAGTTCCTGATTTGGCTGATTATATTTTGTACTCATTGGCTATTCGTCAATTAGACAAAATATCACGTGAATCGTTTGAGCTCGAGGTAGCTGATAAGAGCTTTCCTTCTTGTCAACAGTTGATTGATTTCGTGAATAAGAGAGTTAGATCTTATCAATTATCTGCATCTGATGTGCCGTCTGTTAATGAACAAAAATCTATCGAAAAGCCGAAAAATAAGTCTTCTCAGAAAAGGGTTGTCTTATCTACTCAGGCTGATAACAGCGTTCGAAATAAAAGCAGCTTAGTTACTTGTGAATTGAATGATAGTGCTGAAACAAAATGCTCATTTTGCAACTCAACGAATCATTCGTTATTCAAATGTCCTGCTTTCTTGAAAAGAGATCCAAGAGCTAGGATGAATTTATTAAATCATTGAGAGTCTGTTTCAATTGTTTCTCCAAATTTCACGCTGTAAACCAATGCAAGTCTAAATCGTTGTGTTATTGTGGTCGTATGCATGATAAATTACTTCATTATCCTCGTAGTAGTGATAATAGCAGTTCGAATTCTCCTGTTCGTTATCAGAAGTCTACTGATAACATCTCTAAAGCTGCTTTGAAATCGAAATCCGTTGATTCGATTACTCAAACTGATAGCACTATGAATGTTGTTGAGAATTAAAATTCTTCTAACTTGTGGTATCACTGTATATGTTATTGATAAGTCCATTGTTTAGTTTAATTTCTAATCCTATAAACGATTGTTGGTTCTAGGTACTACTAGTTATTGAAAATTCATCTGGTTCTTTTATGGTGTTCGTTTAATGATTGATTCTGGTAGTACTGCCAATTTCATCACAAAAGATCTTTTATGAAACTTGGTTTATCTGTTCATAATTGTCATCAAATATTTTCTGGTTTGGATTCCTCGAGTGTAGGGAATCCTTCTGTGGTGTGGAATGTTTGTTGGAACCTAAGGGCTCAATTCACCCTCGTCTAGAAGCTGAGGCTTACGTGATTGATAAAATAGTTGGTTCATTGCCCCCTATTTATCTCAGTTCGAAAGTCAAATGAGTTGAAAAATTCAACCTTGCTGATCCTGTGTTCTATGAACAACGTTCCTTGATCTTCTATTGGGATGTCAGTTATTCAACAAATATTACGTCATCATAGTGAAGTCTCATCTAGTGAAGAGTGTTCGTTTTGAGTGATTCCTACCGTGTTTGGTGACATTATTTTGGGTGAATTTCCAAATCATTCCGTCCTCTTAATCAGTCATTGACTGCATTAATGACATGTCCCACCTCTGAGAACTCATTGAATATTTGGTTCATAAGTTTTGGGAAAGTGAAGAAATTTCTAATCATAAATTTCCTAGTCCCGATGATGAGTTTGTGAGAAACATTTTGCTGAAACTCACACGCGTGATACTGAAGGAAGATATGTTGTTCGTCTTCCTTTCAAAGTTGACACTAATCACCTCAAGTTTCATGAATCTCATGATGTTGCTTTGAATCGTTTTCTGTCGTTGGAGCGTCGTATGCTGCGTGATGCTCGTTTGAAATCTGATTGCGTATCATTTATGGAAGAGTATCTTCTTTTGGATCATATGGAAGTTGCTAAAAAACCAGGTAAATATTTTTTCCTTATTTTGTGTATTCAATCCGTCATCACCTACAACAAAGGTTCGTGTTGTATTTGATGGGTCTGCTAAAAAGAGTCACATTTCGTTGAATCAAGTTTTCCATTCCTTCAGGTCCAAAATTGTTAAATGACATATGTGGTGTGTTAACTAGATTCAGACTTCACTCATTCGTATTCATGTGTGATGTTACGAAAATGTATTGTGCTATCCTCGATGAAGAAGATCGTTCTTTCCTTCACATATTGTTTCGTAAAGATCCTTCTGATGATATTGTAGTTTATGAGCTCAAAACAATCACATATGGTTTGAACCATCTGGTTTTCTTGCTCAACGTGCTCTCATTCAATTGGCAAAGATGAAGGAGATAAATTTCCGTTGGCAGCAGCAGCTATTCGTGATGATATATATCACGACGATTTTCTCACAGGTGCTAACTCGTTGGAAGAAATCTGTGAAATAAAATCACAACTTTGTAGTCTTCTAAACTGTGCTCATATCAAGTTGAATAAATGGAGCAGTGATTCTCCTGAGTTCTTGGATTTGATTCGTTCTGAAAACACTCAAGTACCACTTCATATCAGTGATGAGCTAATTCAAATGTGAAAGTTCTTGGCATAATGTGGAACCCAACTACTGATTGTTTCATATTAAAGTCTCTGTTCCAGAGTTTCAAAAGAAAACTCTAAGCGCACTGTTCTGTCCATTATCACGCGTCTGTATGACCCTCTCGGTTTTATAGCTCCAGTAATATTCAAACTGAAATGTTTTTTACAAGAGCTGTGGAAGTTGGACATCGATTGGGATATGCCGATTCCTGTTGACTTCAACGAATGCTGGAATGAGCTGATGAGAGAGCTTCCTGCTCTAAGTTCAATTTCAATTCCTCGTGCGTTTATGGCGATGCTTTTCTTGTCAAATACTTGGGTTTTCCGACGCATCGCAGAAAGGAATCTGTGCTTGTATCTTCTTGAGAGTGTGTCGTCAGAATCTACGGTGAAATGCTTCCTGTTGAAAGCTAAAACTAAAGTTGCATCGTTGAAAACTCTGTCTATTCCTCGATTAGAGCTTCAAGCTGCGTTGTTGCTTTCACGATTGTATGTTTCAGTCCTTCCTTCACTGGAAAAAATCAATCTTCAATCTAAGTTTCTGTTCAGTGATTCAACTATTGTTTTATCTTGATTGCATATACCTCCTTACAAGTTGCAAACGTTTGTGCAAATCGTGTTGTGAGAATATTAGAGTTGACTAATATTTCAGATTGGAATCACATTGGTACTGATTTCAATATAACCGATGTTGGTTCAAGAGGCGTTTCTCCCCAAAACCTTGTGCAATTCGCAAGATTGATTTATGCTCCAACGTGGTGTTCTAATTCGTTGTCATGTTGGCCGTTGTCATCTATGACTTACCCTGCTACTGAAATTCTGCCTGATGTGGAACAAAATAAGGTGTTGTTTTGAATATCACTGAAGAGATGCTGTTATTCAGATAACACGTTTCTCCTCAGTAGAGGGAAACTAGATTTCAGATGGACTTTTTGCTCGAAATCCCCTCCCCCCTCTCACCCCTCGTCCATCCCGCCACCCCTTCCCCCCGCCCGCAGGGTGGGGGGTGTTGGGGGGTGTTCTAAAGGTAGACCTATCAACAGTATCGTCACAATAAACAGCCTTTAAACGATGATGAATCTCACTAGGATTCACTTTCTTAGCAGTTAAAAATTCGATAACAGCGCGTTGTTCTTAAAACTTGTTTAAAATAATCATTTTTTGTAAAATAATAAAATATTTTAGAAGAACTAATCTGAATTTTCATGATTGATATGAAATATTTTATTTAATTTTGTTACTACATTGATAAAAACCTAGCTGGCAACGTTGCGGAGGTAAAAACGTTGCGGAGGTTTTTAAAAAAATGATAGCGCTA
>NW_024095703.1:0-6777 GCF_014356525.2 Nilaparvata lugens
TTTTGCGATATTCCACTGGTTTGCGCTACGCTGTTGAGTGATTCGCCGGTCATTTTTGAATCAAGTCTTCGACGAGTTTACGATGATTATCGTCTGTGGCAGTGATGGACGTCCGCTGCGTGTTTCGACAACAATTGAGGCTTTTCCAGGTTGGCAATCTCGAAATTTTATAACCCATCGATTCACGGTAGACCTATCAACAGTATCGTCACATAAACAGCCTTTAAACGATGATGAATCTCACTAGGATTCACTTTCTTAGCAGTTAAAAATTCGATAACAGCGCGTTGTTTAATTCACGTTGACATAACACCAGAACACGACGCCATACTTTCAATAACCAAACCAAACTGGATGAACACAACGCCTTCAAACTGCGCAGCCGTGTAGAGGAGAAATAGTACTTCCACATGCCACCAGGTGCGCTTCTGAAGTTTATTTGTGCTCTACAAGCATGTGTGCATTAGTTATCAGCCTACCCTCGTATCATATCATGCGATAAACTGAAAAACTTCAATACGACCCTACTTGATTCAATTTAATCTGAGATTCTATAGTGAGGTCCATGACAGTAGAGAAAGATAGGAGAACAGCGTTGCCGATTCTCTGCCTTGCCACTGCCTTCTATAGAGGATAGCTTATACCGGTACATCTGATGTAATATTACTGTTCATTCTTGTTTAAAATAATTATTTTTTGTAAAATATAAAATATTTTAGAAGAACTAATCTGAATTTTCATGATTGATATGAAATATTTTATTTAATTTTGTTACTACATTGATAAAAACCTAGCTGGCAACGTTGCGGAGGTAAAAACGTTGCGGAGGTTTTTAAAAAAATGATAGCGCTATCGCTTTGTCGAATGATAGACAAGTATAAATACAACACACCAATGTCAATCAATTCTGCCATTATAACGTGGTAACCACTGTAGATCTATTCAACTTGCGGAGTCCGGTCTAACAAGCTGTCAAACTATCATGCTATGAACTAAAACTTCAATAGATCTATATGACTCGACTTGACCATAGATATCACAAGAAGATGTATCATGTATAGGACTTTTTTGTTCCAAATTTCACTGTTAACTCAAGCATAGTCGTAGGTAGTCCTAATAACCTCGAACCTCTCTATAACGAACCTCCACTTAACGAAATCCTCTAAACAACGAATTTTCACCTCGTCCCATGACATTTTAGAGTTTTGGCTGCTTATTTACCTCTATTTGACGAATTCGGACCTCTCACAACAAAGTTTTCTCTTGACTTCACATACAAAATGTAGTGTGTATAGGAAGCGGAGAATCATTTTCAGAGAATTCTTTAGTTTTAGAAGAAAGGTCAATAATAATGGACTATGGGACTAGAAATAAATGCAATTCAAGTAGGAAGGAGGATCAACAGTAGGTAGACAGTCAATAAAGGATGAAACACATGTCGGAAATTGAATGCAAGCTACTGGAAATAGACTTCCAAGAACTTGTCATTCGTAGACCAGGCCGGTAAACGACTAGACTTTCTTATCCTTGCTTTTGCCACACATTTCAATTGTTAGAACTCGCCATTCACAGATAAAGGAACGGGAATGCTGGATTTTTCCATCCTCCCACCATTTGCTTTTGTTACACATTTCAATTTTGCTGGTAAGTTCACTGTACTCAGTTTCATTCAATTTCTAAAAAATCGTGATCAGATTCTAAAACTAAGTGTTGCTAGGATTTGCAACATTGTAAATTTGTACATTTGATGATACTGATACCCGTGATAAATTGGTGACTGTAATGCACGAGAAAATCTTCCATTGTCAGGGAATTTAATCAATGAAAAGGCTTTAGAAATTTCAGTATCATTGGGATACAGTAGCTCTAAAGCAAACGACTGGTTAGAAAAATTGAAAAAAAAAACGGGATGATATCGTCCAAAAAGTGATATCGAGTGAAAGTGCTAGTGTTGATATGTACCCTCTTGTGAATTCTGGAAAGAAAATGTTCTCCGAAAAGTTCTATATAATATTATGAACCGAAAAGCGATTTCAATGTTGATGAGAGTGGTATATTCTTCAAATGTTTGGCCAATAAGACACTTCCGCCCAAATAATTTAATTACCGCCCTTGATATATTATAATATCCATAAGAATGTGGCAGTTTTCTTCACAGAGCAACCTCTCAATAACGAATACCTCTCTGCAGAGAATTTTTTCTCGGGATAATCAACTTCGTTATACAGAGGTTCAACTGTAGTTTTTTTTCGTGAAGCTATGTGACGCTGGTAGTATTTCATACTGTGCCGTTCTTACACTCTCACCCGGCCAAAACAGTAATACTAGACAGTTAGTCATAGTATCGGCTTGAGTTAACAAAAATTGGCTTCAAATTGAACATGATTGACCTTATACGATGTTCTTATGCTATCTTTTCTCTACGGTACCATGATCTGAGACAAAATATTTTGAAAAGATTTATGTTTTGTCTCCTTCAAATCCTGATTTGTGAGGTTTGGGTGCGTTTTAGATGAAAATGGTACTAAACATTTTTTTCTTCACAGTTGAATTCCATAAAATATTACATGATTCAAAATACCGGTCAACAATAAAGTAACCTTTCAAGTTTGAAATCTTTTCTCTATGATTTGACAAACTTAATATATGAGTTCCATTGTTTTGACCGTTGATACTTTCTCTATTACTTGATGACACAATTTAATATGATTGTTTGGACCAGGCCTAGCCCGCTGCCGCGCTCCACAACAGAACAGGGACTTTATCCACTCACTTTGTGGCTTCTGCTACAGCATGGCCTCGACCCCGACACCGCGTTCTCGCAGCGTGCGCCGCACATTCTGCGCGCCGTCATCAACATGGTGAAAGCGGCACGAGTGCCCGCCGATCTCAACCACGTCTACAGTCTCACGCTCACATTCCTTCAGGTTAGTTGGTTCAATATCTATAGTCTGTGTAAAAATAAGTTGAGACTTAGCTCTCCATCCGAAGAAATTACAAGGTTGCCAAATCGTATAGAATTGCAACTTTCTCAAATTTCCAATTTAACGTCAGAATTGGATGTAGAATATCATCCCCGGTATGCTAGTAGAGCTAAAAAAGTTCCAGGGTTGAAGAGTTAAAAGGAAATTTAAATTTGTTGATTGAATTGGAAACATCGCGAAAATTCGTTTCTCTTTTGAATTCCACTTTTCTCAGAATCATGGGGCGTCGTAATGCACAAGACTTTCATATCAAATATTACGAGGATAATGTCTCCTTTCTATTGGTGTCTGGATCATTTTATCCGACCTATACTTATTTTTTATTAATGATTCTGTTTGGTCAATGTCAGACATTTCGAGCAGACAACATGAAATTTTCGACATGCTAGAAACTTGTTTGTTTCAAAAGATAAGTGGGTAATGAACGCGAGAAAGTTTCTCTAAAATAATTGAAATAATTTTCCCAGTTGTCAAAAGTAGTCGAAGATTGTATTTTGTCTCAATGAATTATACAGTTAAAAGGGATTCTCTTTAAAAAACATTTTTTGTAAATGATCTGGCAACGTTGCAGAGCAAAAAAATGAAGGCCAGCGCTGGTCGTCATTTGCACGTATTGGGCCAACATGTGCATTACATAAAGTTTTGAATGAATTGGAAGAACGTTCATTAATTCGGTGTGATTTTCTTTGTAAATCATGATTGGTTGTATTTTGTTTTGCAGTACGGCGCCAACCAGACCTGGACTGTCCACCTCCAGCTGGCATGCGACTCTGCATCGCTGACCATGGCCTCCTCGATCTACCGCGTTCGGCCGGCGCACACCTGTGCTCTTCCACTTTGTGTTGACAGTGTCGCGGCGCGACGATCTGCTGCTGAGCGATTCGCAAACGTTTCTGCGCATCGTGTGGCTCTACCTGATGGCTATGTCGCACGCGGCCGCGCAAGCGACGCTCGCCGCACTGTTGCGCGCGCAGGAAGCCGGCGTGTTTCCGGTGCGGGCCACTGCGCTGTGTGCCCTCTTGAGAGAGGTAAAGGCTGCGAATTCTAGTTTTCAAACCTCAAGTATAGCTTATGATTATAAAGTGAAAAATTTAAATCTCTGGGAGTTGAAAGACAGAAAAATAATATAATTGGTTCTTATGGTAGTGTATACACTCATATTCATTCACTTAATAATCTTATATTCAAATTCAAATTCATTTTATTGAGCCAAAAACGATAAACATACTGGTCAAGTCGAAACATCAAAGTAAATGACAGAATAACAATATGTAATATAATTTAAAAGTTGAGCATATAACTATGGTAAGAACACATTTATAATACAATGGCAACACAGAATTCAAGTGCTATCATTAAAAACTTCATCCACACTATAATAAGCCTTATTTACTATATGCATAAAGTTCTCTCTTAAATTCTTTGATGGGGTATAACAACATTTTGGTACTTTTCAAACAGTCTCAAACCCAATTAAACTTTAAGTTAAATTAAACTTTAGGACTTTCAAGTTATAGTACTTTATAAGTTATATGTGTAAGGTGCAAATTACTGAGATATTGCAATCATTCAAATGCTAATGAATTAATAATTATTATTGAACGAAAATCCAAATTAAATGCTGTAATTCACCCCGAAGACTTTTGCTACTATTGCAAATATTGACAACAGGTAAACAATTACATACAACATTTTTTCCACAACTGCCCAAACCTGTTAAATTACTTATATCAGCGGAGTTACAATTACCGACTTTATTATTATTATTTTTCATCCACTGACCTCCTATAAAAGGGGTATTTGGACTTGTCAATGTCGTAAGTCAATAAAATACAGAACATAAATACATAAATGATAAGTCAATATATTTTTTTTCTCTCCAACCTTATCTAGCTCGTAGTTTAGAACATAAATAGGCACATGAAAAGTCAATACATTTTTTTTCTATTCTCTCTAAACCCCATTTCGACACTCGTAGTACTCTCTGAACTCTTCATTTGAGTACGCGCATATGGACAGCAGCTCTTTTTAATTGATCTCTGAATTTTGTACCAGTCATTTCTTTTATATGAGCTGGCAATAATTATACAACCGAATACCAGAACTCCTAACACCTCGCTCATACATGGTTGTCTGGTGTGTGTCGTCTCTTAGGTTGTTCCTATATCTTGTTGAGTATTGATGGAATGTTCCGCCTTTATTAAATTCATGTAGATTTTTCTTAATGAAGCAGATTGTTTCGAAATATATAGTCTGGATGGGAGAATTTGAAGTTTTTGAAAAGGGGGCGACAACTTGTTCGAATTGATTCTCCCATCATCACTCTCATGCCACTTCTGCATTCTGAACACCTCAACTACGCAGCTTGAATTTCCCCAAAAAATAATGCCGTAGGTCAGGTGTGAGTGAAACAGTGCGAAATAAACACTTCTAAGAGCCCTGGAGTTCTATTATTAGACTTTTTAGGTTAAGATCTGACTTTTTGGCGAGCTGCTTACAATTAGCTGATTAGGAGCGTAAAGAAACTTCTGCGCATGCGAGATTGATAAGCGAGCGTAAATTAAATCTACTGCGCATGCGCGGATGGTTAGCGAACGAAAAAGTAGATTCTCCTCAGAAATAAGCTGTTTTACGAGGAGAATTGAGTATGTAAATTCTTTTTTTACGCGCAGTTGTGGAAAAAGTATTTTTTGAAGGTAAATTCTCATAGTGCTGAGATCAGGCACCTATTCTTTTTCTGTCGAGCAGAGCTCGAATTCATGAGTAAGCAGGTCTTGAGACGAGTCCCTGTTTTTGTGAATACAAATTAAATTTGGAAAATGAAGTCCTTTCACCATTGCTCTTTTTGATTTATGTTAATGACCTTTTGAATCTGAAAATACCTAACTGCAGAGTAATTTCATTTGCTGATGACACGGCTCTTGTTTTTTCTGGTGTGTCATGGGGGATGTATATAACAATGCAAATGAGGGCTTGAGAATTGTAAAATCATGGTTTGATAGACATGTATTCACCATGAACCTGAAGAAGACTAAATTTATGACTTTTTCTCCTACTGAAATAGGTCAACCAGTACAAACCTTGTCTTTACAAATGCATTCTCACGCTTTGTTAAATCATGTGGATTGTGATTGCCCTTGTATTGAAAAGGTGAAATCCTTAAAATATTGGGTATAATGATGGATGATCATATAAAATGGGATACTCATATTGAATATATGTGCAGACGGCACATTTATAAGTTTTATAAACTAAATCAAATAGCTGATATGGTAATAATGAAAAAGATTTATTATGCTTATGCGCAATCACTTTTACAATATAGAATTGAGGTATGGGGGGCTGCTTATGATATTCATATGAACAAATTATTCACATTACAGAAACACCTTATCAGAGCTGCATTAAGCAGGCCAAGATTGTACCCTAGTAGACTTCTTTTTCAAGAATTCCAGGTGCTTACAGTGAGGCAAACATATTATGTTAAAAGAATCATATTATTCATTAATAAGAATAGTGATACATTCAACTTGAGGAATAATCCATATAATTTGCCTCCCTCCAATCCATTACAATTTGATATTGACTTTACCAGCTTAAGTGTATGTAGACGTCAGTTTGAATATCTGTGTTACTTGTTTATAAATAAAGTCCCAACTGAATTTATTATTAATAGAATTACAAAATCTATAATGAATCTCATACTGGATTGGATTAGGATAAATGTTTATTTTAAATTATCTATATCTATTTTGTAGGGTTTCATTCTTGTGTATAAATTTAAAAAAATATT
>NW_024095704.1:0-7043 GCF_014356525.2 Nilaparvata lugens
TTACGAAAACATTTTTTCTAATATTAAGAAAAAGTACGATTCTCGAGATACACCACATGTTTAAGAAGATTTTCATCAATTAGATTTGATTTTGAATTATAGTACTATAGTGAGGTCCACGTTATAGGGCAGTGTTTGATTCGCAACGATATTGCTATCCTTGTCCATCATTCACAACGTGGATAGCGCTATCTCTCTTTCGCCTTGCTCTGTTGCCAGATCGTCTTTTAACAATGAAGAATTGATAATTAATCAACAACATATTTAATCTTGATTCTGAAAATTCATTATGAAATAGATGAAAAATACAATTTCTTGCTTAGTAAAATATAACTGATTATCTCTTGATTATGTAAATGATTGAAAGATATAATCTCTTGCTTAACACATTATAATTGATTAATTTAAACGAGAATGAACAGTTAATATTACGTCAATAAACATGTATCAGCTACCGGCCACAGAAGGTATTGACAAGAAGGAGGATCGTCTACGTTGTACTTCTATCTTTCTCCATTGCCATTATAACGTGGACCTCACTTACTGTTGATAAGTTACAACATTTTGATTGATGAGGCTGATGCAATCTCTAAAACATTGTAACATAGTAGACTAGTATGTTCTCAACTTAAAACATCAAAGTATTTCTTATATAGTAAGACCAAGCTTATGCTATCATGAATATCTTATACTATCAACCAACCAACTACATTACATTACCACCACTACATTACCTACAGTATTTGTAAAAGAAAAACACACTCTCTTCCAGGAAAAACGAGCACTTTTTTCTGACTTGTGACTATGATAAATTGCATGCTTTTTCTGCCCGGCAATTGCACGGAACTTTTTAGATTGCTCTATAAATAATTTGACCAGAACTTCACAATTGCGCCGTTTTTTCAACTTTTTCTGCTGCTTGGCATAAAGTTTTGCAACTACATGAGAAATTCATGCTAGCCCAGGCTGGCGTAGCTGCTATCTTATGATCGATATCATCACTCAACTTTTTTCCATTTCTGCAACTTTTCTTCTCTCATTTTTCTATGATTATCTTTCTCCTCGTTCCTTATTTCTTTCTGTTCCTTCTCAGTCCTTCCTTCCTTCTCCTTCTTCTCCTCCTCCTCAAGCTATTCTATGATCGATATCATCAATCAACTTCTTTCTCCTTTTCTGCAGCTTTTGTTCTCTCATTCTCCTATGATTATCTTTCTCCTTGTTCCTTTTTTTTCTTGTTTCTTCTTCCTCCTATTCCTTCTCCTCTTTCGCCCCCTCTCCTCATGCTATTCAATGATCGATATCATCTCTCAACTTCTTTTTCCATTTCTGTGAATTTTCTTCTTCCATTTTTTATTATCATCTTTCTTCTCGTTCCTTCTCTCTCCTTGTTTCATCTTCCTTCTCTTCCTCCTCCTCCTTATCCCACTCTCCTTCTCTTTCTCCTCATCCTCCTTCTCCTTCACCTCCTCATGATATTCAAATAATCGATATATCATTCAACTACTTTATCTATTTCTGCAACTTTTCTTCTCTCACTGTCTTCTGTGTTTATCTTTCTCTTTGTTCTTTTCTCTTCTTGTTTCCACCTCCTTCTCCTTCTCCTCCACCCTCAAGAATCAACAATAATGTCAACTTTTCTATGTCGATTGTCATTAAAACTAGTCTCAGAGACAAACCATGAATTTCCATTTTGAATGAATCTTGTACTATGGAAAACTTTGAAGCTTTTGTTCATCCATGAACCATAATATGGACGTCATCATATAATAGTATATTTCGCACCTAGGGTCGAAAATGAGACTTTTCCGGCTCGAAGTCGGTTATCCGAGGCTGTAGGCCGAGGACTAGAAAACATTGAGAGCCGGAAACACATTTTTGCCCGTGGTGCAAACGCTATTTTTCCGCCACACAGAAAAATAAAACAATATTTAAATATGAGAATAATTGTTTATTAGGCACTTCCAAAAGCAAAACTGGAAAGTCATAGCTCTAGCAAATCTGAGGAAATCTGAATAACGGGAAATTGTCCAAGTATTTCAATTATTTATTCTGATTTGTCTAAATAACCTTAAAAGATATGTTCAATTATGTTTCAATGTGGGTGTTGAGTTTATACTTTTTTATTCTCTCAAAAGACAATAAGATGATATTCATAGATATTTTGATTCTTGAATAATAAACACAAATAATAAACAGTTTTTCGATCAGCTGTTTCAGCACACTTTAAATTTGGCCAATATGAATGTCAACATCAACAATGCTTGTTGTTGTCGACTGTGGAAGTTTAGGTTAGAAGTTCTATCCCACTCTGAAAATCAAATTTGAATAGTTTATAATATATCTTTATTGTATATTATCCAAATAGAATGATAGTATCTTATTGCAAAATACTTTACTCAATTCTAGAAGCATCTACTGATTCCGTTTCATAAACTATTTGTAAACACGTTCACATCAAATCAGAATCAGCTGTTTGAAGGTTATTTTACAGCCCTAGGGCCGTAAAAATTTTTACCGGCCTGGTCAGAAACAATCACTTTCGGCCTCCATATGATGCATGAAAACCAGCTCATTACATCCAAGTGGGGCGAAATAGTAAATTTCGCACCTAGAGCAGAAAATGAAACTTTTCCGGCTCGATATCGGTTTTCAAGTCCGAGTCCATAGGCCGAGGACTAGAAAAGATTGAGAGCTGGAAAAACAATTTTGCCCGTGGTGCGAACGATATTTTTCGCCACACTACAGGTATTGCTGACAAAATAAATAAAGAATACAAAATTAAGAATACAAAATAAAGAATACTGTTATCGTACCTATCTCTTGATTTTAGTGGTGAAGATTTGCAGTCAGGATTTCAGATCTTTTAAAATTTCACTTGGAATATCACGGCGTCGTCATCTCAAGCATTTTTGAAAATTTGGAATGCGCTAATTAACAATAATAATTGAATAAAACTGGTTGCAAAGCGAATGCTGAATTAGTTTGATTTGAAACTCGAATTGAAATCATGGCTACTTAGCTGATGAAGAAAGTGGACACTCGCCCGATCTAACGGATGACTTATCACTACGGACTCCCATGACCGCTGGAAAGAGACCACTTTCTGGCCTAGACCGGAAAGAACCCTTTTCTGAAGTCAGACGAGAGTCGTCTGCAAACAAGGTCTTTCAGATCTACGTAGGGACTGGAAAACAGCTGCTTTCTGTGCAGTGTGGCTAAAATTACATTTCAGTGCTTCTTGGAATATACTCTATGTTCTACTGTACTTTATCTACTCTATTATACTTCAATGTTTATCTATTTATTTATTTCATTCACACATGCACAAATTCGGAACAATCTTGGGAGAGAAACAAAGAATTTTAGATAGTTGATGAGCTTGTCTGGATGAGGTTATGGCATCAATTCTTGCAAATTCACAAAAGTGTAACTAAACGGTGTGATACAAATGTCAACCGTAGAGAAAGCAATATTGCTTCTAGAATATTAGGCCTACTGAGCTGCTCTACGATTGGTCGAGAACCGAAACAATAAAGCCGGTCTGTGATTGGCCGACAGCTAGTGGTACTCAAACTTTCTCTAGCTGTTCTGCTATTGGCTGAACTCTCTGCGTCACTGTTCGTCCGCCATTTTGTGATATTCACAGACCAACATTTTCGAATTTGAACGTCTTTTCCTTTTTCTTCCTCTTCTTCTTCTTCTTCTTCTTCCTTCTCTGCGATTTCAATTTCCTTCTTCTTCTTCTTTCATTCTTCTCCTTCTCCTTCAGCTTTCTTCCATTTTCTCTCATCTCATCCATCTACTTTCTCTCATATTATTTCATTTTTTACTTTGTTCCCAATCCTCTATTTTCCTACTTTTTCCTCATTCTCTTTCTTCTTCTCCTTCTTCTTCGGCTTTCTTCCATTTTCTCACATGTCATCCATCTACTTCCACTCATATTCTTTAATTTTCTTCTTTGTTCCCAATCCTCTATCTTCCTACTTCTTCCTCTTTCTTCTTCTTCTTTTTATTTTCTTCTTCTTCTTTTCCATCACCTCCTCCTTCTCTTCTCTTTCTTCTTCTTCTTCTCCTTCTTCTTCAGCCCTTATCCTTTTTCTCACATCTCATCCATCTACTTCACTCATATTCTTTTATTTTCTTCTTTGTTCCCAAACCTCTATTTCTCCTACTTCTTCCACAAAAAATCTACTTCTTCTCCAGTCTCCTTTCAAGTTCTTTTTCTTCTTCTTCTCTTCTTCTTCTTCTTCTTCTTCTTTCAAACAGGGATTAGGCTATTGCCTGTTCCGACTCACATTCAGCTTGTAATTAGAATAAAAAATAATAAATTAATAAAAATAAAAATCTATTGTAATTAGAATTTTAAAAAATAATAAATAAAAATCTATAATTAATAACATCATATAATCTAATCTAATATCATCACTATCATCATAAGCAATACTATAGTCTACTGTTTCTATTTTATAATAAATAATGATCATTGTCATCTTTTTCGTGGCCTGCTTATGTCTCTCCTTACAAGTTTTGAGCTACTATTTTAATTAAAAGAATTTCTCATCGTTGAGTTACATGCCCAACTTAACCAACCCTTAATCAACTTACTACCTAACTTATTCTGAATTGCTATTGCACACTATTCCAAATTTTCTATACTTGATGTATAAGATATAGAAGGGTATAGAACTTGAAAATGAGATAGCCTCCTCTTACTACTGATGTATGAATATTTGAAACGGATATTCTCGTAGTTCGATGCACATTATTTGAAAAGTTCGTGAAAGTTTTTGCTGAAATTATAGGGCAACTTAGGAAAAAGTTTGTGGGTATCGATTGCTTCAGTGAGGTCCACGTTATAATGGCAGTATTTGATTTAATTAATGTTGCTATCCTTGTCTATCATTCGACGAAGCAGGTAGCTCTGACCTTTACCAGCTCCGCAACGTTGCCAAATGGCTTTGTAACAATGTAGAAGTATTTTCATCAACAAAATATTGGATCTGATTATGGAATTTTATTATTCAATATTTGAAAAATATATTATATTGCCGGTTGAGATTCAATGTAATTATTCTGTACAAGGATGAATATTACATCAGATATGCCGGTATCAGCTATTCTCTATAGAAGACAGAGAGTCGGCAACGTTGTTCTCCTATCTTTCTTCACTGCCATTCGTGGACCTCACTCCCCACTATAGATATAATAAGTTTCAGCTATTTTCATTTCAGTTCTTGGAGCTTTTGGGGTATGACAGTGGGTTTATAAGTGATCCACATTCATCTTTCTTTTTTCCCATTTTGAATAATTAAATGACATTTCACACATCACTAGAGCCTAGCTCTGCTTTTGTGATTTTTACGTGAAGAATTGAATGAAATAAAATAAAAAAATAAAATAAATTGATTTCGCAATTGGTAGAGTAAGCTATCATTTATTGTTATTGAATAGATATTTGGGTCAGTGAGAAGCCTATAGGCTCAAGTTATCATCTTTTGCTAGTTTTTTATAAGTCATGAAGACAAGATTATTGTTACTTTGTTGTAGTAGTTCTTACAGACTCACTCGAACAAAACAGTAATAATAATGGACAGTAGTAGACAGTAATCAATTTATACAACAAAAAATCTGGTGTGGCGCACTCACACAACTTTCCTTGCCGCTATGAGAATTGATCACCTGACGCTAGTGTTCCAGCGCATCTCAAGTCTACTTATAAACAAAGATCTGAGCCAGCTGGTGACAGGACAATAACGCTGGATACACACGAGATCTGCTATCTCTTCATAGTGAATGATTCAATAGAATCAACAGTTGCCAACAGTCTGCAATTGAATAATCTCATTTTCTCAAATTTCAAGCTAATTATCAATTTTAGGTGAAAATGTTACTGAACATTAATTAAAGAGATTTTCATGCTCAATCTTTTCCACTCGAAATTTCTCCTTTAAATTATATGTGAGACCTGATAATTGGAAATCTAAAATCAAACTTTGCATAGATGGGGCAGAGCTCCATATATGGGACTCGTGGCCGTTGATGTAGCTTATCAATGACTATTTTAGGTATGAATTTGATCAAAATCGTTGGAGCCATTTTCGAGAAAATCGTGAAAAACCCTGTTTTTGACAACATTTTCGCCATTTTAGCCGCCATCTTGGATTGTATTTGATCGGAATTGTTCGTGTCGGATCCTTATAGTGTAAGGACCTCAAGTCAAAATTTCAAGTCATTCCGTTATTGGGAGATGAGATATCGTGTTACACAGACGCACATACACTCACACACACCACACACACACCCCACACCACACACACACACCACCACACACACACACACACACACACACACACACACACACACACAGACGAAAACCCAAAACACTTTTTTGACTCAGGGGACCTTGAATCGTATAGAATTGGGGTACCTTAATTTTTTTCGGAAAGCATACTTTCCTTACGATGGTAATAGGGCAAGGAAAGTAAAATTGTGCTTGAATTTGGATGAATTGATCAAAATCGTTGGAGCCGTTTCCGAGAAAATCACGTAAATCCCTGTTTTTGACAACATTTTCGCCATTTTAGCCGCCATCTTGAATTGCATTTGATCGAATTGTTCGTGTCGCATCCTTATAGTGTAAGCACCTTAAGTTCCAAATTTCAAGTCATTCCGTTAATTGGGAGATGAGATAAATATCGTGTACACAGACGCACATACACTCATACACACACACACACACATACAGACCAATACCCAAAAACCACTTTTTTGGACTCAGGGGACCTTGAAACGTATAGAAATTTAGAATTTGAGGTACCTTAATTTTTTCCGGAAAGCAATACTTTCCTCACCTATGGTAATAGGGCAAGGAAAGTAAAAAATCACTTATGTTAATAAACTCAGTTCACGTTTTAATTTGTATCCCATCTATCCAGGTCCGAAATAATCTTCCCATCTGATAAAAATATTGCTCAACTATTTAAAAATTGATTTCTTCAATCAAGAATATTATAATTTCTTCACGATCATTTAGTTCATTTTAT
>NW_024095705.1:0-6546 GCF_014356525.2 Nilaparvata lugens
TCGTTGGAGCCGTTTCCGAGAAAATCACGTAAATCCCTGTTTTTGACAACATTTTCGCCATTTTAGCCGCCATCTTGAATTGCATTTGATCGAATTGTTCGTGTCGCATCCTTATAGTGTAAGCACCTTAAGTTCCAAATTCAAGTCATTCCGTTAATTGGAGATGAGATAAATATCGTGTACACAGACGCACATACACTCATACACACACACACACACATACAGACCAATACCCAAAAACCACTTTTTTGGACTCAGGGACCTTGAAACGTATAGAAATTTAGAATTTGAGGTACCTTAATTTTTTCCGGAAAGCAATACTTTCCTTACCTATGGTAATAGGGCAAGGAAAGTAAAAACTCACTTATGTTAATAAACTCAGTTCACGTTTTAATTTGTATCCCATCTATCCAGGTCCGAAATAATCTTCCCATCTGATAAAAATATTGCTCAACTATTTAAAAATTGATTTCTTCAATCAAGAATATTATAATTTCTTCACCATCATTTAGTTCATTTTATCATTTTTTATTTTATTTTCAATTACATATTAATTTTTTTTTCAAATGTGAGAATATTCATACTGATGGGCACATATCATAACAAATATTGAAACCCTACCTTATAGGAATAGATATGGCCAGACATCTGTGTAATGCATGCAATGAGTGATCCACTAGTCAGCTGACTGATTATGAATAATTCTATAGTCTGATTAATCCTATCCTCAAAGTAGATAATATATTCATATTTTAGTGATATGAGAGTATGGAGGAATTCCTTCTCTTCTCATATTATCCTTAAAATGCAAAATTTCGAAAAACCTTGTGTACACATCGACGCGCAGTTGAGAAAGGAATATTCCTGCCAAATCTCATCGAATTCTATCAACGCGTTTGGCCGTAATTGCGTTACATACAGACAGACAAAAGAGAATCCAAGTTAAAACATAGACCTCACTACGTTCGGTCAATGAATAATTAGAATTCCTTGATGTTGAGAGTCTCACTGGAAAAAAGACTTTGATATCACTACTGTCATCATAAAGTAGATGTGAGATTTGACAATGAGTTTGTGAGATTGGAACTTGAAACTTAAAACTTGAAACTATTCGAGAATGGTTTGTGATATTCAAGAATAACTCTGTACACTCTTATAACAACTTAGCAGTTACGATTCTCAATTAGAAATTAGATGTTATAAAACAGTTGAACCATTACTTAGTTGTGAGCCATTGATAGCAGTGGAGTGGAAAATGTTTTTACTTTCCTTGCCCCATAGGTAAGGAAAGTATTGCTTTCCAAAAAATTTAAGTACCCTAATTCATGTTTTCTATACGTTTCAAGGTCCCTTGAGTCCAAAACATGATTTTGGGTGTTGGTCTGTGTGTGTATTGTGTGTGTGTGTGTGTATGTGTGTGTGTGTATGTGTGTGTGTGTATGAGTGTTGTGTGTATGTGTGTATGTCTGTGAACCGATAACTCCATTCCTAATTAACCGATTGACTTGAAATTTTAAACTTAAGGTCCTTATACCTTGAGGATCCGACAATAAGAATTCAATAAATTCAATCCAAGATGGCGGAAAAAATGGCGAATAATTACTAAAAAACCATGTTTTTCACGGTTTTCTCGAAAACAACTCTAACGATTTTCTTCAAATTTATACCATGGATTATTCATAAGCCCTATCAAATGACATGAGTTTTTTTTCTGGGAAAATTGCAGGAGCTCCGTAATATTCTTGAGAAAAATGGCGGATAATTGCTAAAAAACCATGTTTTTCACGATTTCTCAAAAATACTTGACCGATTTTTTTTCAAATTCATACCCTGTATAGTTATTTATCAGCTCTATCAACTGGCATAAGTCTCTTTCTGGGAAACCAATGAAGGGTCCACCCCATCTTGGAAATGGACTTAGTAACCTCCTCCTCGTGCATGAGGTAGGTAGGTAGCGCAGTTCATAAAAGAACACATAGTCGAGATATTTTCATCTGTAGAACAACTGTTTTGACGACTTTAAAAAAATGATGACTGAAAAAAATAATCGAATTTTACAATTCACACAAAGAAAAAGTACTCTGAAAACTTAAACAATATACACATATACTGACAGAAGTCTGATCGTAGTTTCAATATGAGCAGGAAAGTGTGTGAGTGTACCACACCAGATTTTTTAGACTTTCCATTGTCACAGAACATTTTTCCACCGGCGTCAATCAATTATAATAGTTGAGATTAACATTTCATACCCAAAACGCCGTTTGCACAGTGTTAGTGCAATGTTTATTCGAACAGGAAGTTTATTAAATTGAGATCTTGTTGCATGAAAAATTGAAAATTGTGATCGAATCACCAGCTCAGAACTGTACCAGTAAAATAATTCACAACTCAAATAGTTCTTGAAATAGTAATGACCATCTGAACTTGAGAATAATCACATAATCCAGTATATTATTTGGTAAATTGTTTCATCGTACTGTCGTATAATATCAATATCAGCAAATATCAATATCTCGCAGCTCTCTTCGACAAAGTTAATTGACCGAACGAAGTGAGTCTAAGATTCAAGTCGACGGTTTGGCATTTCTCTTAATTTTTCACTTTTTGTGTAGTTGAGAATTTGGTAATTATTCATATTGCATTTTTTAGTTCATCTGTTTATTTTTATTCACCTATTTACCATTAAGAGAAATTGAATCAAAAGACTAAGAAATTATCAAAAAACCCTGATTTATTGATAATTAGAAGACCGGTTTCGGTTATTAGTCTACACCATTGTCAATCTCTGATAAACTAAAACTAAATACAAGAGCAGCATAATTTATACTAGTATGCGAGTACTGCTATTGGTCGAGGGCATGAACGCCTGCCATTGGCCTAGCTAGACAAATGGGGAGGGGGGAGGAGACTGTCTAGCTAGGCCAATGGCAAGCGTTCATGCCCTCGACCAATAGCAGTATTCGCCTACTAGTATAAATTCTACTGCTCTTGTATTTAGTTTTAGTTTATCAGAGATTGACAATGGTGTAATAACCGAAACCGGTCTTTCTAATTATCAATAAATCAGTGGTTTTTTGACAATTTCTTAGTCTTTTTCATTCAATTTCTCTTAATGTTTAAATGTTTAAATAGGTGAATAAAAATAAACAGATGAACTAAATAATGCTGGAGAAATTATAATATTTTTGATTCTAAAAAAATTAATTTTCATCAGATAGAAAGATCATCACGGAACTGGATTAATTATATCATATGAAATACAAATTCAAACGTGAACTGAGTTAGGTAACATTTAAAACAGTTGACATCTGGTGCTTGTGGATGAGAATATTGAGTGAGGTCTACTGTTCACAGAACTACTAGTCTAGAATACATTCACATTGAATTTTCATCATCATCATCATCATCGTCAATCAGGAATTAGGCTCTGTTGGCCTGTTCCGGCATCCATTTCTTCATCGGTCGTCCGACGCCTCTTCTCCCATCGGGTTTGTAGTGCCCGACATTGAATTTTGGGTTAATATTTCAAAACGATTCTATTATTTATTCGAAAATAGATAACATTGAATTATTGAAAATTGATTGATTGATTGAGTACTTTATTTCTGTAGATTACAATATATACTGGCTTATACACTTATATACAATAGCTTACAATACAGCAAAATTATAGATGAATTTACATAATATAGACTAAGAAAATAGTCCATTGAACTGTATATGATATGAAAAAGCAATTTGTAATATAATAACTATAGATAATAATATATTGTTATGCATCTACATAAATTGGCGGAGCTTTGGACATATCAATGTCCATTCTTCGGAAAGAATATTAAAAATATCCTCCCCACTAACTCTCTACCAAAAAAAATTTGAGGTCTTTCTGAACAAGAAGTTATTGCTTTCTGGCAGAACTTCGTCATTTTTTGTGGGGTATCTTACAGATTTCTAACAATATTGTGGAGCTTAAGATGCGTACAGATATATGCGCCGCGAACATGAGCAATTCACTTTTAATCAGTGATTATATCTGTATTTTTACAGAAACGGTAAGATACAGATATAAAAAGCTTGGCATCAGCTGATTAAAAGTGAATTGCTCATGTTCGCGGCGCGTAAATCTGTACGCACCTTTATGGTTGAAAAGTTGATTTATTAATGAATTGAGAAGTCGAAAGCTAAATTGAAGAAATGATAAAGAAGACTTTGCAGCAAGTAGCAAATTCGAACCAGCTAGTGTATAAACAGTGTTCGGTCCCACCTTATCAGGGCAAGATGTCTGCTCTAAATAAGCAAATCAAGACCCTATTTGGACCTATGAAAGCGACACTTTCATGATGATGATGATGAGAGAGATTACAAATTGGGATGTCCTTCAGACAGGGTGCCACTGAAATCATCCTTTTCCTTTGAAAGGAGAGAGAAATTGAGTTGGAAGGAGAACAAGATGAATAGAGAAGGAGGAGGAGACAAATGAGCGAGAGAGGTCGAGAAAAGAAATATCTTGAAAGAATGTGGGTTAAATATGAAGATAAGGTGAAGGAGGAGGTTGAGGATGAGGAAGAGGAAGAGGAGGAAAAGGAGGAGGAGAGGAGGAGGAGGAGGGAAAGAAATGAAGAAAAGGACGAAAAGGAGGAATAGAAGAAGAAGAGGAAGGATAGAAGAGAAAGTAGTAAAAAAGAATAATAATAAGAGGAATAAGAGGAGGGAGCAGGAAAAAATGATACTGAAATCATCCCTTCTCCTTTGAAAGGAGAGAGAAATTGAGTTGGAAGGAGAACAAGATGAATAGAGAAGAAGGAGAAGACAAATGAGCGAGAGAGGTCGAGAAAAGAAATATCTTGGAAGAATGTGGATTAAAGATGGAGAGGAGATTAAGGAGTAGGAGGAGGAGTAGGATGAAGAGGTAGAGGAGGAGGACGAGAGGAGGAGGAGGAAGAGATGGAGAAAAAGGAGAGAAATGAGGAGGAGAAGAAGAAGAGGAAGAAGAAAAGAAGAAGAAAAAGAAGGGGAGGAGGAAGAGATGAAGAAAAACGAGAAAAAGGAGAAGATGATGAAGAAGAAGAAGAAGAAGAAGAAGAAGAAGAAGAAGAAGAAGAAGAAGAAGAGAAGAGAAGAAGAAGTAGAAGAAGAATTTGCCTGTTCTCCATTCATTCCGTTTGCCCGTAAAAGCACACACGCTAATAACAAGAAGTGACATGCATAAGTTTGGTCGTTAGGCGCCACACCACCCAATGCCGCAACCAATAGAACCTACTACTGATACCTATGCACATCAACCGTACCATATCTGTACCTATATCTTTACTCTGCCTTCATTCAGTTGATACGCAACCATTCATGAATTAACTTTCGCTTCAAAACGTTTGATATAGTGTGTAATGTGTATACTTGGTCATTGACTGACCGGAAATATTCTCTTTTTCTCCCTCTTCTACTTCTCTTCCTCTTCTTCTTCTTCTTCTTCTTCCTACTCCTGCTCTTCTTCTTCTTCTTCTTCTTCTCTTCTCTTCTTCTTCTTTACGTTTCCTTATGCATCATCTTTTTCTGCTTCTCCTTCTGTCCTGAGGGTAAATGATCCTCCTCTCCTCACCTACACTACCTCTTACAAACACTCTATAAATCAACTTCTTTCTTCTTCTATCTCCTTCATTTTCCTCTCTGTCATGTTCATACATAATGGGCCATATGATAAAGTTCACTTCGCTCGGTCAACTATCAGCACGGAGTAAAGAGCACTCATTGTTTGTCTGTGCTATCAGCAAATTCTCTTCTTTATTGTATTAAAGATGAAGCATATTGGACAATGAGACAATAAGAAACAGTATTGGACAATATTGAATCCAATAATGGAAGTTGCTTGACGCGGAAAATTCAATGCATATTAAGACCCTTCAATGTAAAAGGTTCATTCAGCTCCGATCATGAAGAAATCCATTATTCTTCTCACAATGTCATTTCCATTATTCTTCTTCGGAATATGCATTGCACGAACAGTATAATTCCTAACTTATTTCATTTTGTTAGAAAGATGGAAAAATTCCAACATTCATGAAATTCCTAATTACGGGGCTTTATTTAATTACGTCATTATCATAAATATTGGATTTTTTATCTCATCAAGTGAGGGAAAATCATAACTTCTACCAACTTTTCATTGAGGGTCCTTGATGAGAGAAACACACACAATTTCTCCACAGTATCAGGGAGGAAATTTTGGAGCTGATGTCTATATGAGGTATTGTTATGATTCACGAGGTGTAGAGGTATTGTCAGTGAGGTCCACGTTTAATGGCAGTGTTTGATTGGCAATGCTATTGCTATCCTTGTCTATCATTCAACAAAGCGGATAGCGCTATCTCTTCCTCGCTTTGCTCTGTTGCCAGATCGTCTTTCAACAATGTAGAATTGATAATTAATCACCAAATATTTTTCATCTTAGTTATGGAATATGAAAAATATAATTTCTTGTTAATTAAATATGAATGATTTTTCAAAATGAGAAGGAACAGTAAATACCAACGTTAGTAGACAGATGTT
>NW_024095706.1:0-6430 GCF_014356525.2 Nilaparvata lugens
TTTTCTTTAGGGCTACTTTTAATTGATATAAATAGAAAGGATACTGAAAAAAGGGTAATTTAAAAGGGTACTGAGATTTATATTGATGGTTTTCTTGATCCATTCCGAGCTGCTGTGTATTGACACACTCTTTTCTATGTATTTAAACACAAAGAGTAGGCACGGAACTGTTGGAATAAATTAATTGATAATTAACTTGATTCAGTTTCTTCTATTTTATAAAAGATTTAACATGGCTCGAAAGTGCACAGGTCGAAAGTACTTCAATCAGTAAGTAAAAGTTTTTAATCATTTACTTAAAATTTGACTGCATGTCGTGTTTCAATACATAGAAAAAAAGTGCATTTATATTTTATTAGCTTATCCCAATTGCCAACTATTACCGATGATTTTGTGATTTGAACGTTTATTGAAGTTTATTAAACGTTTATTGAAATACAACTCATATAAACTAATGCTTTACTTCATATATTTATTATCATGATTATAATGTAAGGTTCTGAAGACTGGTAAAAATTGTTTTTTTTCGAGGCAAATAAAGTTGATTTTGAATGCCATAATCCAGCTCAACAAAGTCTCCAAATCAAACCCTCTATATCTAACCTGTTGTCTACTACAAACTTTTCACTCTTAGAATTAATCCACTACAGTACCATCATTTCAATGGGGGGAAGATACTACTGGTATTTAGAACTCAATTTATAGTCTGCTCCTGAACAAATTTCCTCATTGATTCTGACACGCTGATGCAATATTCACTCTACAGACCCTTCACGCTGACAAATCAATTTAACCTGAGCTTGCAAAAATAATCCCCTGTCGCTGTTGCGTTATTGTCGGCACACTCACTATCTAAGCCCACCTCCCTTAAGTCCCTGACTTCGACGTGTGTGTGTCGATATAAGGAAGCGCGAAGTACGCCACGCGTGAAGTACGACCGGCAACTTTCAACTCTTGAAACCGGAGGGAAGAAAATTGAAGTGACAAGTATTCGAGGAACCCCTCCACCCTTGGAACCATGAGAGGGGGGTGCTGAAAAGACAGGGCCCCCGAAAGTTCCCCCAGTATGGAGCTCGCTCAAAAAAACCAGATTTATTGATACATAGAAAGACCGGTTTCGGTTATTACACATTGTCAATCCCAGATAACTCGGTTTACTGTAATAACCGAAACCGGTCTTTTTAAGTATCAATAAATCTGTGGTTTTTGACTATTTCTTAGCCTTTTTCATTCAACATAGAGAAACAATAGCGTAAGTAGATATCCCATGGTATAGGGTGTTTATGTCGCAACTTTTACTGTTATCACAAGCCGATTACTGTTGATTATTGTCGAATTTTACTGTTTTGTTGGGGTGAGAGTGTATGACCGGCACAATATGAGTGTCACACAGCTTCACGGGATAGAACTATGTGGACTATTTGCTTGAGGTAACAGTACAAGTTGCGACATAAACGCCCTATACCATGGGATATCTACTTATGCTATTGTTTCTCTATGATAATACAACATAGGTGTTTTATGATTAATTTTATAGGTTCCTTATTAATTTTTGTGATATACTGAATAGAGGAGCTGAAAATGAACCCATTTCAGTGAAGAATCTTACTTTGAGGTCCACGTTATAATGGCAGTATTTGATTAACTTTGGTGTTGCTATCCTTGTCTATCATTCGACAAAGCAGATTGTGCTATCCTTTACTAGCTCCGCAACGTTGCCAATTGGTTTTTTAAATGTGTAGAATCATAATTAACAAAATATTTTATCTAGATCGACAAAATTTATGATCTAAACATTTAAAAAAATATCTTTCAGCTATCCTCTATAGAAGGCAGTGGCAAGGCAGAGAATCGGCATCGCTGTCTCCTATCTTTCTCCACTGCCATTATAACCTGGACCTCACTCTAGATCTACTCTACATTATTATCCACTATAATAGTGGGGTCCACGTTATAATGGCAGTGTTTGATTAGCAATGACATTGCTATCCTTGTCTATCATTCAACAAAGCGGATAGCGCTATCTCTTTCTCGCTTTCCTCTGTTGCCAGATCGTCTTTTAATAATTAATCAACAAATATATTTTATCTTAATTATGAAAATTTATTATTAAATTATTGAAAAATATAATTGATTATTTTTAACAATAATGAACCGTTAATATTACATCAATTATCCCGTATCAGCTATCGTCTATAGAAGGCATTGCCAAGACGGAGGTTCGGCAACGTTGTTCTCCTATCTTTGGTAGAGAGTTAGTGGGAAGGATATTTTGAATATTCTTTCCGAAGAATGGACATTGATATGTCCCAAAGCTCCGCCAATTTACGTAGATTCATAACAATATTATCTTTAGTTATTACAAATTGGTTTTTTCGTACCATATACAGTTCATAATTATTATTTTCTTAGTCTATATTATGTTAATTCATCTATAATTTTGCTGTATTGTAAGCTATTGTATATAAGTGTAAAAGCCAGTATATATGGTTGTAATCTACATGAATAAAGTACTCAATCAATCAATCTCCCTCCATCCACTGTCATTATAACGTGGACCTCACTAGGCTATATTAGTTAACTTGAGAATAAAACACAAAATAAAGTAAAATCTGGTTATAATTAATCAGACTTCAGTGGAAGAGGTTTAAACTTTTTCTCGTCAAATCATTCATTTTCTCGTTCATTTTAAATCAAAGTTTTTCGTTCCATTTGCCGAATAATTGTTCTAAATGAAGCAGAGAACAATGTAGCAGATCTTTGATATTGTCCACTTTAAATCATTCTAATTCAATTTTTTTTTTGTTTTATTTTGCAGAATAATTGTTCATGATGAAGCAGAGAACATTAGCAGGTAATGTGGCAGTGGCTGTGTTCATCCTAGCCATGTGGTCGATCATGGTGGCATTTTTCTCAGCCAGTTGGTTGGTCAGCGATTACAGGATATCTGGAGCGCAGTTTGACAGGTAAGATCTGTTACATTTTGTCCTGAAACTATTTATTTATTCAGTTCATCATATCCATCTCACTCTGCAATCTAATCATAAGGCCAGTGTGGAGAATGCTACTTGTTACTTACTTACTTATAGTAAGTATAGATAACGTATAACTTTATATTTATTTACAATGCAAATAACACTAATGTAATAACATTGAAAGATAAAATAATAAGGTAGTCCTTGTGCTATTTTTCTTCCAAATTTATAGGTGACAAGTTCAAGATAAGGTTAGAATTTCACGGTGTACAATTTTTATAAAATTTTGGTCCAAAATAAACATTAAACTATAGATGGCTAGGATGTACTTACTAAGCTCAAAGTGAGTGTACCGGCATAGAGAAACAATAGCATAAGAAGATATCCCATGGTATAGGGCTTTTATGTCGCAACTTTTACTGTTATCTCAAGCTGATAGTCCACGTAGTCTTTTCCTGTGAAGCTTTATGACGCTGGTAGTCTCTCATATTGTGCCGTTCATACACTCTTACCCGATCAAAACAATAAAAATCGACAGTAATCGGCTTGAGATATAACAGTAAAAGTTGCGACATAAACGCCCTATAACATGGGATATCTACTTGCGCTATTGTTTCTCTATGGTACCGGTTACCGAGAGAAAACTGACCAAACTCTTATATCCATCCTAAAAAATCATATTTGAATCCCATGTGGTGGGGGACGAAGGTTCATTGTTATAACTTGTGGCCTCTAATACAAAAACTCAAAAATATATGATGCAATAAATGATAATCTATAAATGTTATCCCTAATGATAATCTATAAATGCAATAATTGTAATGCAATTTAAAATTGTTTGTTTTATTCTAATTTATATTTTCAGATTGTGATTTTCTGTAGAAATTGAAATGGACATAACCTATGTAAAATATTTGGACAATCTGAAACTAAATTAGGAATTGAAGAGTTTTGGGCAATAGCCTGTTTTTTTTCCATTTCTGATCATCGTATTGTTTGTGCTTATCTAATGAATGGATAAATAGATAAACATCACCCATGCACAAGCTTGAAGCCCACATACATAGAGCCAAGTTCTATAACAACTACCGACGCGAATCCAACAAGAGCCGTATCCAATAAATTCAAATTGGAATTAAAGAGATTTTAACTGAAAGAGCTCTGTATAATATCGAAGAATATCGGAATGAATGAGATCAGCTCCTATGAGCATTTTTCAATTCAATTCAATGAGTTGAATCGTATTGTATGTTTGTATTGTTGTATTCTGTAGATGTTTTATTTTGAAAGAATAAGACTTTGATATTGTCAATACCACTTTTATTTATTCGAAAATTAATTTATAATTCAGAACCAGGTTTCATGGTAAAACCTGCCTCATCTTCAGCTGAACTCTAATGATGCTTTGTTTTATTTGTTTTGTTTTTGATGCTTTGTTTTAAAGCTGATGTTTTATTTGTTATGTATTTTATTTTCAATTGTATCTAATCAAAGATATATATATTTGTGACTCTATTCATTGTATACACTGTACAAATTTATGAATAAAGAAATTATGAAATGAAATGAAAAGCTTTTGTGGACATCATAACCCTTAGCAAACAGTTGTTCAGCTATTTTATAATATTATTTTAATGATTTTGTTTAATTTCTGTGTTTCTATTTGTAGACTGGGTCTATGGATGCACTGCTTCCGATCACTGCCTGATCCTCATGACGATATCAAAGGAGATTTTTCAGTGGATGTCGGTGGATTTTTGATCCCTTCACAACTGGATATCACCAGATCAGGGGATACCTCATGCCTTGTAAGTTCAACTCAATCGTAATCTAAATTCGAATGTTATACAATATCATCTAATGTAATTGGACAATATTTGTAATTTGCAAGCTTGATGATTGGGACCCTCAATAGGTTTTTGGACTTGAATTTTGTGAAAGTAAAAACCTAAAAAACATAACCCTACTTCAGTATTTTCAATGTTGTATTTCAATGCAGATTTTGGACTGAAAGTTTTGTGAAAGTAAAAACCTAAAAGACAACCCTATTTCAGTATTTTCAATGTTGTATTTCATGCAGATTTTGGACTGAAAGCTTAGTAAAAGTAAAAACCTAAAGACATAACCTATTTCGGTATTTTCAATGTTATCTAAATGTGAAAGGGTCTATGAAATGAAGAAGGGTCTACATTGGTATAGTTTGGATTTAAGTTTCTGTATATGCAGGTAATTCGAGCATATTTATTTATTATTTACAATGCAAATGACACTAAGGCAATAACATTATAAAAGATAAAGATTCAAGGGAACTTGACCAATGTACACATCACTGTATGGTACACATACCAGTATTCTTTGTGTAGTTGAGAAGTTGATATTGTGGTAATTATTCATATTAAATAAGAAGACTAAGAAATTGTCAAAAACCACAGATTTATTGATTTTATCAGAGAATGACAATTGTGTAACAGCCGAAACCGGTCTTTCTAATTTTCAATAAATCTTTGGTCTTTGACATTCTTAGTCTTCTTATTTAATATGAATGATTACCACAATATCAACTTCTCAACTACACAAAAAATAATGTATATGTGTACCATATAGTGGCGTTTACATTGGTCAAGTTCCCTTGAATTCAAGTTTTCGTGACGTTTGTGTAAAATAAATGTATTTTGTAAACTTGTTGTTAGTTTACAAGAACAGAATCTGGAATACATAAATAATTGAATAATGATCAAACACAACTGACAATATTGTTAACCTAGGAAGCTTTTCCCCAATTTTCCATTATTACTTGTTGATTTTTAATTCAGTTTTGTTTGGTATTCGCAGGTTCATAGTGATCACCCAGTTCTTCTCTGTAAACTTTTCCCTCGATTTTCATATATTACCAGTAGATTTCTAATTCGGTTTTTGTCTGTAATTTGCAGGTTCATAGTGATCACCCAGTTCTTCTCTGTAAACTCATTTTTACTCTCCTTTCCCTCAATTTCATATCTTAATATCAAATTTTTTTATTATCTTTGTGTGTCGTTTGCAGGGTTCATGATGGTCACCCATTCTTTGTGAACTCGTGAACTTTTTTGTTAATTTTTATATATTACTATCATTGCTAATTCTGTTTTTGTTTGTGATTTGCGGGTTCATAGTGATCACGCAGTTCTTCTTTCTGGTGGCCTTCCTTGGAGTTCTTGTCTCCTTCATTCTTGTTCTGCTATTTGGTTCTCTGCTTCGGTCCAGGACAGAAACGGTTCTTGCAGCTTATACGTCTCATTGGGTTCATACTGGTTGGTGCAGGTGAGAACTGAAGATATAAATTTTTAGTTCAAATATAATAAAAAGAGTTTTATGTTTATTGTAATGAACGTAAGTTTTTTGATTTATTGTAATGTTTAAATATAAACAGCATCTACTACAAAGAACAAACACCAATAACAATAAACCACTGGAAAATT
>NW_024095707.1:0-6847 GCF_014356525.2 Nilaparvata lugens
AGTGCAGTTGAAATAAATATGCATTTGACTTATTTGACTAGATAGGAAGAATTTATAAGTTATGAAATCAGAAGTATGAATTCATAACATGGTTAGCTCCTTGTGTTATACATCTTACCTTTACTATCATTATAACTATTGTATTTTAATATAACTTTAAAGTGAAAAACACTCACATTCTCTGGTGTGGTGACGACATGGTTAGCACTAATTTGAAGTGTAAAGAGTAATATAATATAATAATAGACTATTATTATATAATATTATGATATAATATTGTCCTTGATTATGCTGAGAATAAATTCAAACATATTATAGAGGACTACTGCATCATTTCATAATAGTGTTATTCATGATCGTAGTATTAGGATTTATAGCATATTCTATAATACTACTATTTCGTTTCTACTTCATCATTTCATAACAGGATAGAGCTCATGACTATATCTGAAAATGAGTTTTTGTTTAAAAATATAACCAAAATTTCGATTATAATCCAGTTGCTTTCTGTGAATCACTGTCAACACTCAAGAATTAAATTCGTTGACATTGTAGAAGATTTAATTTGCAGTACATTCTCTGAAATGTATATATTTTTTCTAGAATCTGTGTTGTAGCCAAGCTGTTTGTGAGTAGACTATTTCTTTTTGCAAACAATAAATTTCATTTCATCCAAATAGATTGAAATATTCAGACTGTAACTCTCTCATAAATTTGAATGAATAGAGGGAAGAACCAGAAATCTACCAATGATTTTAAAGATAATAATAATATCGAGTGACCTGGCTGGCTCAGGTCTGGTGTCAGATTTTTCAGGTCGAAACTGATCAATTCAAATACTAATAATAAAGATCCAATGATTCAATGATTTTATTTAAGCCAAAGTACATCAGTACACAAGCCAGGTCATACAACATACATTATAAATAAAATACAATATACAATGTTATAGAACCTACATTCCAATCATATAGTGATAATTTTCACTACAACCCTAATTTAGAATCAATGGTATGGGATAAAGAGAGAACCTACATCCCATTCATGAATATAATTTGATTTTTTTCAATGGAATTTCTAATTTCCGAAGCAATATGTAATTAATTCGAAAAAGATTGTAATAACCCACAACAATTCCCAAAGAAACCCTAAAACTTCAACAATTATTCCACAAAAACCCCACGAAATCAACAATTCTCCAATTGCAACTGAGCTCAATTCATGTGAACCTCAATTAATACTCGGCTAATTCGTTAATTAGCGGATAAATTACGGATGAGCGGGCGTAAGCTTGCCTTTATCCGAAAATGGGCCCTCAGGATTAATATGGGAATATTTAGGATTAATTCAGGATGATTTAGGATTAATAGGCTGGCCTACATTAGTGTCAAATGTACGTAGATTTGGTTCTGGTAATTTGGGCCGAATTTTATCAATGGAAGCTATAATTCGCATTTATTGCCAGACATTGGAGAATTTTGCGGAATTGGAAATGTTCGTTCTCAGAATTCTGTATAACTCGATTACAGAAATAATGTTGTTTTCAATTCACCAACATTGGAGTACATCATTTCGTCAAGTTTTAAATTCATCAAGTACCTATTCTGACCCCATTTCTTGTTCTACTGGAACACATGTTGAGTTGAGCCTTTCAGTTCATTAAGTTTCACAGCATCAAGTTTTCGTTGCAGGCTGATATCATAGAGAAATCAAGTTGAGATGATACTGTATCATATTGTGGTGATACTGTATCATGAGTGATGATACAGTATCAGTTTGTTTTGATACTGTATCATTTAAGGTGATACCATAGATCTGGCAATACATTGTCATTTGTGATAAAGAATCAATAGATAAAAGATAGCATAAAAAGATATCCCATGGTATAGTTCGTTTATGTTTCAAATTTTAAGCCGATATTTGTTAATCCATGCTGATTTCTGTTGACTACTGTCTATTATTATTATTTTGTCCGGGTGAGAAAGGTGAGTACAGATATACGCGCCGCGAACATGAGCAATTCACTTTTAATCAGCTGACTATATCTGTATTTTAACAGAAACGGTAAGATACAGATATAAAAAGCTTGGCATCAGCTGATTAAAAAGTGTATTGCTCATGTTCGCGGCGCGTAAATCTGTACGCACCTTAAGAAAGGCACAGTATGAGAGACTACCAGCATCACATAGCTTTCAAAAAAGGACTACTATAATAGAAATATCGTCTTGAGTTAACAGTGAAATTTGGAACATACACGACCTATACCATGGGATATCTTCTTATGCTATCTTTTCCCTTATGTTATAACCACACAATATGATAAAGTATCAACACAATATTATACAGTGTCAGCCCAATATGATACAGTATCATCTCAACTTGATACAGTATCATCTCAACTTTTGTGCAACACAGTTGCACACTAGTTAGGTATCAGTAGGAGAAAGTTGAAGAGAAGCTTTTTAAAGATAGTAGAGTAGCATATTCTCAACTGTAGAGCATTCTCAAAAACGTCTGTGATAGGCTGAGCTTTCAGAACAGTAATCCTGGTCTGTGATTGGCTGACTAGACTGACTCCTCCCACCTCTTGTTTTACTGCTCTACGATTGGCTGAGCCTCCCTCACGCCACTATCCACCATTTTCGACTCACTTTATACAGCCATTTCGAATAATTGTGAACACTGTTCAACTTAGTTGACTGTTGGATAATTTTTGTGCAGCCAAATTTCTTGAGTCTAAATTCCTAATACCTTCGTAAACAGTCTCTTTTCTGTGTAGGGCTACTTGTAATTTAAATAGAAATACAAATCTCAGTACACTTTTTGAATTATTTTATCACAACATGTTTCAACATTCATCCCATTTTCAAGTGATTTGAAACAGTTTATTTTTACATTGATATTCTCCAATTTGAATTTAAAAAGAAAATTTTCATAATAATTTTCTATGATTTTTCATGCTAATATTCCTTGCAACTATTGAAATTTAACAGTAAATTCAATAGTTATAGCAAATTCCTTGTAGTAAGGAATTGTAATAAGGAAATTTGATAGTAACAAGGTACTATCATATTATAAACTACATACTACAGTCTATAGTAACAGAAGTACAAATTTTGTATTAAAGTACCTGCTTCTTACTCCTCCTCCTCCTACTTCTTCTTCTTCTTCTTCTTCTTCTTCTTCTTCTTCCTTTTCTTCCACTACTTCTTCATGTTTTCTTCTTCTCTTACCATCCACCTATTCTTCGCTTCCCTTATCTATTCATTATTACACTCTTCGATGTGATAAACGATTCCCCTTTCATTTTCGATTGTTATCTCTAATATGACATTGTCATTATGGCGTCGATCATTAATATCTTCACAATTCTGGAATGAAAACACAATTCGAGAGCACAATCTCCACAGTTCAATTCACACAATTATAGACTCATTCAACTGCACTTGTATCTAGTAGTTCTAGCTTATCTTATCAGTTGAAGCTGAACACACATTCACTGCTCCACCCTATCTATTCAAACGTCTCTCTCGGTGTCATCATTCTATTTCACTCTTTCTCTCATACACTCTCTATCTCACACACACACTCTCACTCTCTCTCATATTATTTTCTCTTATTTCCCTCCCAGTTACTCATGTCATCTGTTACCGACCCACATAACTTCATCTCTTTCTACCTGTACTTCCTCGTTTTCTATCTTTTAAAAATTTTCACTTTCTCTTCTCCTCTTTTAGACTATCACAATTCTTCACTAATAATCTTTCTTACTCTCACACACGCTTTGTCTCTTTCTCATCCACATTCTCTCTATCTCTCACACTTCCCGGTCGTGTGTTGATAAGAAGGATATTATTTTATATCCTTCTTAGAGGATCGACAATTTTGTTGAAACACCGCCGATTTATGAAGATATCCATTACAATTTTCTACTATCGTTATTCTAATTGCATTTGACCTTTATTCTCATCGATTAAATATTTTTACTTTGTAAAATTCGTTGAATAATTGACATTACCGTCATTTAATGTAAATTAGTGTATAAGCCAGTAAATATTGTAACATACATAAATAAGGACATCTAATCTAATCTAATCACTCTCATACTTTGTCTCTTTCTTGCTAACTTTCTCATCCACACTTTCTCTCTTTCTGCCACTGGCACTCTTTCTGACTTTTACACCATATGTTTCTCTCTTTCTCATTCAGTCTCAAACACACACTCTCTCTCCTTCTGCCTCATCTGAATCACGTGTCACCAAACATTAAACGTCAGCTCTTCTTTTTGCTAACCATTCACCAGATGTCTGCCAATAGAGAGAGATAAGCAAGAGGGATACTAGAAACCAAAACCCCTACAGCATGATAAATTGACACTAATTACAATTCCCACCTCTAATTTCTTCTTCTTCTTCTTCTTCTTCTTCTTCTTCTTCTTCTTCTCCTTCTTCTTCCTCTTCTTCCTCTTTTCCTACCTTATTCTTCTTCTTCTTCTTCTTCTTCTTCTTCTTCTTCTTGCTTCTTCTTCATCATCATCATCTTCTTCTTTTTCTACTTCTTCTTCTCCTTCCCATTCTACTTCTTTGCGACAGACAGGTGGTGGCACAGTAATTTATTATCAATCATGTTCCTAAAATGACTCATTGCAAGTGCTAAAAGTGAAATAGTAGAAGGGGTTGAACAAAATAGTCTAAAAATCAATAACTGAAGTAGGTTGTCAGTACTGTACTGTTTTCGGGAGCTATATACCGTATTGATGATGTAACATTATAAACAGGGAAGTGACTAATAAATAGTTGGTGATATTGATTCTGCAACTTTCCTGCTTGTAAAGATGCTTTGCGAATAATTTATTGCGGAAGCAGTAGGTTTATTTTCTCTACAAACTATCTCTACTGTTTTTATCGAACTGAAGCTAGGGCGCAGCCGGCCCTCTCTCACATTCAACCCTGAGACATTGTAGATCAGATTAAAGACTACTAGACTAGATTAGAGATTACCCTGTTATCTTTCCCATCCAAGAGGGTACAATTCTTGTACCACGTATAAATCCTGATTCACCTCAGCCAATAAAAACTTCATAAGCCACAGAGTTGAGGCGCCACGTAGACCGGAAGTGGCGCTACTCACGTATGCCACCAACTTCCGGTCTGGTCGGAAGTCATCCGGCCAATTTGCATAACAAACGGTGCGAGAATTGCGTGCGCCGTCTGACTCCAGCACTCTGTGGGAAGCCACTGGACAAATTGGCCAGAGGTCATTGTGCAGAGTTGCATAAATTGACAACCAGCGCATAAATTTACACAGGAATGACTAGATAGGATTGATTGTCTCAGGTCACTGTTTGTAACTTAGGGTGGATATCCAAAGTGGATTGATGATTACTTCACATGGAAATTAAAAATTAATGGTAGACTATATCCATATTCTTGTCGCATCTAGTGTGCGGTTTGTATAATGTATATCACAGCAATCATAATATTTCTAAACTATAGTAAGGTCCACGTTATGAAGGCAGTGGAGAAAGATAGGAGAACAACGTTGCCGAACCTCTGTCTTGTTAATACCTTCTATAGACGGTAGCTGATACAGGTTTATTGATGTAATATTAACTGTTCATTCTCGTTTAAAACTAGTTGTTCTGTGAATAGTAGACCTCACGCAGTATTCTCATCCACAAGTACCTGATTGAAACTATACACCTTATGGAAATACAGCAATAGACTGGCTTATCCACACATCTGTGTGATCACTTGTCAGCTGATTTATGATGAATAATTTTCTATAGTATGATTTTTACTCTAATATTGGCGTATGAAGGAGGCTCCTTTTTCCTTTATATTATCCTTGAAATGCATAATTTCCAAAAACCTTGTATATACGTCGACGCGCAACGAAAAAAAAGGAACATACCTGTCAAATTTCATGAAAATCCATCACCGCGTTTCGCCGTAAATGCGCAACATTTAAACATTAAGAGAAATGCCAAACCGTCGACTTGAATCTTAGACCTCACTTCGCTCGGTCAATAATCAATTATTCAGACATTGGTAGTTACAATATCATTCTCATCTATGAATGATAGGAGGAAGGAACAACAGGCTAGAAGCCTGTATATATAATCATATCTAATTAAGCAATAAATTATATTTTTCAATAATTTCATAACAAATTTTCACAATCAAGATGAAATATTTTGTTGATTGATTATCAATTCTACATTGTTAATAGACGATCTAGCAACAGAGCAAAGCTAGGAAGAGATAGCAGTATCCGCTTTGTTGAATGATAGACAAGGATAGCAATACCATTGCTAATCAAACTCTGCCATTATAACGTGGACCTCACTAAAGTGCTAAGGAACATTGTGGATGCTCCTTGGTATGTAACGAAGAGCGATTTTCATAGGAACCTGCACGTCGACCTGGTGTCCACCGAGACCCAGAGGCATGCGGAGAGGCACGAGGGGCGACTGCACCAACATGACAACGTCGAGGCGATCCAGCTAGACAATGGAGGGTTGGTGCGGAGGCTCAAAAGGAGGAATCCGTTTGAACTAGTGTAGTGCTTGTTCAAGTAATGTCCAGTGGAAGAGCAGAGCAGTGATTGAGTGAATCTAGCTTCTATAGTGCAGTTAATAAGTGTACATATTAATTAAACAATAGCAGGAAGAGCTCCTAATGAGAAATTCACTGTTCAATTTTCAAGTAGTATTTCAGGATAGAAAAAATTAGCTCATTAGTCTCTAAACTAGATGGCTATAGTATTGACCAATAGAAAAAAAAACTTCATGAAATTTTTTTCTTATTTGGCTCCAAAGTTCTACAACCTGCTGCCCTTGGAGATA
>NW_024095708.1:0-7003 GCF_014356525.2 Nilaparvata lugens
AACAAACTTTTGGATAAAAATGTAAGAAGTACTCACCTGCATACGCAAACATGGTTTCCTGTTTTTGTAGACCACCTGGATTGTTCCCCATTGATTATGACAAAAAATTACTTTTCAAAGAGAAAAGAAGCGAAATATTATTATATGTATACTTGAAACAGATCCAGAAAACAAACTTCTAAAGAAGGATCATGAAATAGTTATCATATACCATAATCGGAGAACCAAATTTAAAGTTGGAAAAATAAGAATCAAAGAACAGTCTTTATAAACCTAGACCAGAATCGAAGGAACCAAATCCTGAATCTGAATTAGAAAATAAACTTTTCAAACAGAATTTAAAGTTGGGAAAAGAAGAATCAAAAAGTTTTCATAGGCCTATACCAGAATCGAAGGAACCAATCCTGAATCTGGATTAGAAAATAAACTTTTGAAACAGAATTTAAAGTTGGAAAAAAATAATCAAAAAACAGTCTTCATAATCCTGAATCAATCCTGAATCTGAATATAAACTTTTGAAACAGAATCGGGGACGACAACTCTCAGGAATAGCAACAGAACAGATTCGCAAGGCAAGATCTGATATTAAATACAGATTTTGCCCGCTCATCTAGCTAACAATCCGCCCTTAAACTCGTTCAATCCACAACTGAAGACTTCTTGAGGTCTCACTGAGAAAGTAAATTCGGCGTCTGTTATCTGAGTAATGGAGATAACATAGTTTTGAAAAGAGATCCAATATACCTGGGCAAAGTCCAAGGTATATAGAATGATAACTCAGTGTTGAGGTAGCCTGTAGTGAAATTCATTAAATTTCAAACTGTGTGTAAACATTGGTAGTTGGATGGGAATGTGTTGATGTTATCTATAAGAAATTCTGATAGTTGAGAGTGAATCTGACATGACATGTTATCAATAATAGATAAAACTAGACTTTCTTGGTTCTCTGTGTTAATCTATATATCCATTGTAACATGTATTATTGTTATCAATAATAGATAAAACTAGACTTTCTTAGTTCTCTGTGTTAATCTATATATATCCATTGTTGTAGGATAGTCAGTGGATTATGGTCAATAGTTAGATATACTACAAACTGTCAGTATTGGTAGAATGGGAAGGTATAGATGTTATCTATAAGAAATGCTGACAGTTTTGAGTGGGTCTTACATGTATTATTGTTATCAATAATAGATAAAACTTTACTTTCTTAGTTCTCGGTGTTAATCTATAGCCATTGTTGTAGGGTAGTGGATTATGGATATAATCTCGATAGAGTGATTAGTCAACGGTTTTGTAATCTGTGACTAATGTTAGAGATAGGAGAGGCGAAGATTTATTTATTATTTATTTATTTCATTGACAATCACAAATCATAATTATAATATATAATATGATTGGGAGAAGACAACAGGCATAATCCAAGACTGTCTTCTCCCAAATTTTTACAAATGAAAGTTTCAAAAAATAATGCGTTAAAGATTTCAATTTTCACTTCAAAAAGTCCAATTTCCACTTCAAAACTAATGACTAAACTCTTCTTCTTCTTCCTTGCCTTTTTCCTATTATTTGGGGTCGGCTCTCCTGGATCTTAGTCGCAAGTGATTGCGATCTTGGGTCGTCTAATGACTAAACTAAACATTTTAAATTTTGATATTCAAAAACTAATTACAAACAAAAATATTTCACTCAAATTGGAAATTTTTGAGTAATTTTGTAAAATTTTGAGCCAGAAACTCAAACTAAGATGGGGGATAAGGATGAGGAGAGTATGAGGAAATGAGGAGAGGAAAAGGTGATAGAGGAGGAGGAGGAGGAGGAGGAGGAGAAATGAGGAGGAGGAGAAGGAGAGGAAGAGGAGAATGCGGAGGAGGAGGAGGATGAGGCTAAAGTGATGAGGAGTAGGAGAAGGATGATGAAGGGAATGGGGAAGGATGAATGAGATGAGAATGAGAATGGGAGAGGTGGATGTATGATGAGTAGGAGAAGGAAGATGAGGATGAGGAGGAAGAAGTGGAAGATGAGGAGAAGGAAGAACAAAAATTTTGAAGATGAAGAGGTGAGCGAAGAGATGAGAAAATGGTGTGTGAGTAGAGTGATATGAGTTTAAGACGGACTTTTTTGCTCAAAATCCCCTCCCCCCCCCTCTCCCCCCCGTCCATCCCGCCACCCCTCCCCCGCCCACAGGTGGGGGGTGTTCTAAAAATAGATTTCCCCTTCCCCTTGCCCAGTGGTGGTGAGGGGGAATGAAAAGAGATATCTCTCTCTCTCTCTCCCTTCCCCCCTGCCCAGTGGTGATGAGGGGGATGAAAAGAGAGAGATATCTCTCTCTCTCTCTCTCTCTTTCTAAAAATGGATTTCCCCTTCCCCTTGCCCAGTGGAGATGAGGGGATGAAAAGAGATATCTCTCTCTCTCTCTCCCCTTGCCCGAGGGAAAAATATTTCCCTTTGAGAGGGAAAAATTCCCTTACTGACAGATTGAAGTGAATCCTTCACTCTACATCTATACTGTCAGATTAAAGTGAATCCTTCACTCCACATCTATACTGACAGATTAAAGTGAATCCTTTTTGCTATACTGACAGATGAAGTGAATCCTTCACTCTATACTATACTGTCAGATTAAAGTGAATCCTTTTTGCTATGCTGACAGATTGAAGTGAATCCTTCACTCTATATCTATACTGTCAGATTAAAGTGAATCTTTTTGCTATGCTGACAGATTGAAGTGAATCCTTCACTCTAATGCTATACTAGTGAATCCTGAGAGAGAGAGAGAGAGGTCAATGATCTAAGTTCTTTTACATTTTTTATCTGCAATAATCGTACAAGCATTTCCAAAGTTCATCGGAATTTTTAACAACAGATAATGTCGATCATTTGTACAATCATAATGTAGATGTCCGCTGTCTAGTATATCTAGCAGTTCGAATATTCAGATAAAAACGGAACGTGTACATTTTCTGTTTTTTTAATGGTAAATCAACATCTTGACATCCTGTTGAAATTTAATATTCTAGCAATTGAATCAAATCGTTAAATGAAATTCCCATCAAGACGAGTTAATTTTTTGAATTTTGAAAAACCATAACACTGCATGTTAACGGCTTCCCACATGTCTCTCTGAATTGATGAGATGCACGTGTTGTTGAAATTGATGAGATGCACGTGGTTGTAGGGGCTCGTGCCTCAATAAAAAGATCGCACACCACACGCATTGTTGTCAGCTCTAGCTCTAAGCAGCTACTAACTAAAAGTGAGTAGGATATTGGAATGAAAAATCATTTGAAGGTAGAAAACGTTTATTTACACATTTCCCACAACTATTCATAATTTCATCTTCAATTTTAATTAGCTTATCTATACACAAATTATGAGGACGATAATAACATAGATAGTCTCTTATGTCATTTAATTAACCGTGCTTAGAAAAATGTCTTTCAATTGTTTCGCCAAACTATAATTTTTTCGAGTTGATTTCCTAATTGCACTTTCACACTCATCATACCAATCAATACAGTTTTTAACCTCACTTCCAACTCATTGTCAGCAGCCAACCACTTTCTCTCGATCCATGATAAGCGAATGAACAAAACTAAGTGTATGCAGAACTATATAGAGTAATTAAGCAGTCTTTCTTCATTAATTGTCGACAGACAACATGTACGTGCTTTAATGCAGTCTCAATGCATGCATGCATAAACACACTGAATCTCTTTTCCGTTGTAGAAGAATCCATAACGAGCAAAGTTTCTTTTCTGTGAATTCGTGTACATCGCCGCCATTTTCATACTTTGCATTCGATTGTTTTCGCACAAGAAATTATTGTTTGATACATATTTTAAACAACAAAGAATTATAATGTTGGGCAGAGAACAAAGCACAGCGAGCATCTGGTATTTTTATGAATGTTACACACGCATACACCATGAACTAGTGAAAAAGCTGAAATCGGGTTTGGAAATCCTCAGGTATACATTGAACGTTAGTATGTAATCTTCTTAAAAACTTGCTTTCTCAGTTCCTTTGTGAAAATTTTCTCATAACCTGCAAGGTAATCACGTATTAATGAGTCACTGTATTCTAAATCTCCATCTTCCATTTTATTTTATGATAGTGACGTTCTAACCATGTTACATCGTTATACAATTTTGCACTCAATTCTGTCTTTGCGAATGGTGATTTGAAATGGAATACAATATAATTATTAAACTGATCAATTATGGCAAGTTCTTTCACAATAATTTGATTACAATCTTGTTTAAACCAGTGAAGATCAACTGTAGCAATTTTCCCACTCGCTTGCTTGTACACTTCTTTCTCTTTGCGGCGGCAGGCTCTCGAATCCTTCGTCTTCCCTCCTCTTCTCGTTTCTCCTCCTCCTCCCCACCTGCAGCGGCTTCGGTGTACTGCACCTTGCTTCATAATAGAAACTATCAAGATCGCACTGAATACCAATAGAGCGAGTTTGCGGCTTGTCCAAAATATCAGAACACAAAGTAGGACATTTACCTTTCAAAGGTGAAACTGATAATGAACCAAATTTGTCAGAGTGCACACCTTATATGCCGGTGGGCAATTACTGAACTTCTTTCACCATGCTCGTCAGAGTGTGTACCTCCATCACACGATCGCTAATAAAACGCAATAGGCAGAAGTATTTGCAGGTCCGCATATTAAATTCCATTTCAATACGACATCTGTCGATGATTTCAATGACTTGCTTGGTGTGAACAATCTAGAACAACAATCAGCGGTGTTGATTCACAAAACGTTTTAAAGTCAATTTCTGTTCTGAGTTCGCTATTGATTGAATGATTATAATCGAGGGTCGAAATCCAGGAACATGTGGTATATACTCCCTTTTTACCTAGCAGATTTTCATATGGATAATACTCGCTGTTCAAAATACTTTAACATTGTAAATAAGCACTATCGGAATTAGATATTGATTTTTTATTTTTATTCTTACAATCAGTTTGAAATGCAATTATAACGTATTTTGGACTATCAAAACTCGATGTGTGTGAACTGCCCAAGAATGGTTAAGTGATTTTGCAAATTTGGTAATTCACAAATTTCCCAATGTCGGAAACCTAATTTCAGTGGAGTGTCCGCATCGAGCATCTCAAAAATTTCAGTCTTACATGATCTTCTAAAGTTAGTAGGGCATTCTCCATTGCAGTTTTGTAATTTTCACACCAATGTTTGTCACTTGCCAACTCAACACAATTTAGATCTGTTGGAGACCTCAATAGACGAGTTCCTGTTTCAATTTAAAATAATTCTTTGAAAATCTTCAAAAACGGAGGTTTAATTTGAGCGGTCCATAGAAGTGAATTTATTATCCGTTAGCTCATATCCTTCCTCTCTGTCAAAACCAGCCAGTGATATGTGTTTTTGTCGAGCATATTCTTCACTAGAATAGCTTTAATGGTGGATGTTAATCCAATCAATCTTGATTAGAATTTGCTGACCTGCTAATTCTATCGTATTTCATCAAAAGGTTGCCGATTACGTTACTGCTTAATTTTATAGTCGCTGCAACTGGTGCATCGCTGTGGCCTGTTCCCGGTTTTGTACAGTTAACTGTTCCCTCAATAAATATGAATGATTTTGCAGGTAAAGAATTACATCTCAAGAATTATGCCAAGACGTGCCTCGTCAGAGTTTTTTATTTCCTGTCCTGAATAACTGTATGAGTGTGAAATTGGATTTGTTATATCATTATAAACTGAAGGTCTGTCTCCATGTCCAGAATTTCACTAATTGCTGCGCTCCCCCTCCAACATTCCGCCCAATCAACTATAACCCAACTTTTCTAATATTCTTGCGCTTTTAGCCGACAAAGCATGTTGTTTTTAGGTGTTGACGCTCTCACGTTCGTCTCTCTAATGACATTGCGTGCCCACATCTTATTTGAACGTGGATTGAAAACAAGATAACCCATTAATTTTGTTTTTCACGTATGTGTAACCTAATTGTATTGTATCTCCACGGAACAATAAACGATCCGTTCTGGTCCTTACCTTTACATTAATAGTTTGAATTCGATGCGTATTCAAAGGTACATAAATAATCAGTGATGGTACTTCATTTATTGAATAGCCGCTAGGAACCTTTGGTAAAATTCGTAGATTTATATTTTTGTTTTCCGTCAGAGTACTACCACATGCTACATTACACTCGAGTACAATACTACCAATGGCTTGTTTGTTACCCCTGCTGAAATAATGCCATTCATTGGCTGCAAAACAACATTATTAAAACCAAGTATCTTTCCATCGAATCAGTACGTGTTAAATCAATGGCTTTATCAGAATGTTTCAATCTTATAGTATTTACGTTTGGCGTATAAAAAGGGTTATTCTTCTTCTCATCAATATTCAATTTATTCTTTAAGATTTTATAATATCCTCAACTTCATATGCACCCGTATCCAGCTCAATTAATCTATCGCCATATTTGAAGCTGGAATTTGTTCCTTGTTATGTTTGCAATACTATTGTAACTACAAAATTAATCAATCCAATTTCCCATTCACAATAGGGAGTGTTCAAAAAGTATGGTAGCTTTTGAATTTCGCGGGCAATGCATATTTGGTTTTCGATTTTTCTATTTTGTTGCGTTAGTACAAATGTCCTGAGCATATGTTTCAAGTCAAAAATGAACTAAACATGTTATTCACTTGAAACTCTAAACTCATGCTCAGGAAATGATTACCAAAGCAAATAAAAAATCAAAGCTGCGTTGCCCGCGAAATTCAAAAAGTCACCTTACTTTTTGAACACACCTCGTATATTCCACTGAGCTCCTCAATGTATCTACATTAAACTACAGTGATTAATAGTGCTCGCAATTACATCTTAAAATACATACATGGGTATACGAAATGTATTGTAACAAATACATAATTCAAAATGTAAATCCACCATGTATGTAGGCTCTATATACTGGTCGAGTCTTATTTGAAACTGCGAGCCTAAAATAGAACGTGATCAGT
>NW_024095709.1:0-7174 GCF_014356525.2 Nilaparvata lugens
AAAAGTATGGTAGCTTTTGAATTCGCGGGCAATGCATATTGGTTTTCGATTTTTCTATTTTGTTGCATTAGTACAAATGTCCTGAGCATATGTTTCAAGTCAAAAATGAACTAAACATGTTATTCACTTGAAACTCTAAACTCATGCTCAGGAAATGATTACCAAAGCAAATAAAAAATCAAAGCTGCGTTGCCCGCGAAATTCAAAAAGTCACCTTACTTTTTGAACACACCTCGTATATTCCACTGATCTCAATGTATCTACATTAAACTACAGTGATTAATAGTGCTCGCAATTACATCTTAAAATACATACATGGGTATACGAAATGTATTGTAACAAATACATAATTCAAAATGTAAAATCCACCATGTAATGTAGGCTCTATATACTGGTTCAGGCTTATTTGAAATTGCGAGCCTAAAATAGAACGTGATCAGTCATGCTAGCTTGTAGCTTATCTGCATCGTACTATACCTATATCCATGATGCTTCTGTACATGCCTCGCCTATCTTTATACCTATTTATACAGTTGTCAGGTATCCCTCATAATACTAATATAACTATATCTATATGTTTCTGTTCATGCCTCGCCTATCTTTATACCTATTTATACAGTTGTCATGTATCCCTCATGAAACTAATATAACTATATCCATTCATGCTTCTGAACAGTACACACCTATCTTTATACCTATATACAGCTGTCAGGTATCATATTGCTGTAACCTTGCATATCATAATGAAGGATCGTTGCTCCTTCTTCAGTTAGATTCACTTTAAACTGTCAGCATTGGTTGAATGGAAAGCTTCGACGTTATTCATAAGGAATACTGACAGTGTATTTCACTCTAGCTGCTATGCCACTGCTAACATAATATGATTACTGTTTCTACGGGTATTTTCTTATTATAAACATATATGTTGGTTCATGTAATACATTCTGGTAGGATGTGCACCTTATGGTGTGTAACCTGTATCTTAGGATAGCTATATAGTTACTCCATAGTTACTCTTACTACAAGTCACTGTGTGCCTGTATATGTACGTATATATACTGTATCACGTGACGTGAACCCCTTGTATAGGAAGGTATTATCGTAGTTTCAAGTAAGGTTTTTAGTTGAACTAAATTCTCCATTAAGAGTATTATTTAATTTACTATAAATTGGTTTAAGAGACCATTACTTAATTTCAGTCACTTAATGACTGGTTTATTTTATTCATTTAACACATTCTTCTAGTACAATAGATTCAAGTATAATAGGTATAAATCTATGATTTGTTCCGCAGTTTCAGTACAGTATAAAACTTGGACTTGGTAGCCTATGGTATTATTATAGTAGTGTAGTAGTAACGATAATACTAATACTGGTTGTAGAGTACTGGTTGTACTAAATCACAAATCTCCGACCAATCAACTTTCATTACCGATTCTGATTGGCCCACGTCATTCAAAAGCCATCTCGTGAATCCAGAATATTGTAAAATGTTGATGTCCCAAAGGATGAATTTCCTAACAAGGCTATTTTCCTTTATTTTCAACACTTGACGCTATCATGTACTGTCTAAACTATAAACTATTATAATATACAGTATATATACAATGCATACTGCAAAGACTACTCTACCTGTCCTATACTACTACCATCCATATTATCTACTCTTGTTTGTACAGTAAATACAAACCTATATCGAAAAACCTTCACTATTGATTGTATTATCATCAATAATTATTACAGTTCATTCCATTACAATGTGGGATTGTTGGAATATCCTCTTAACCCATTTCCACGTTACAATCAACACAGATTTGATTTACGCGCCGCGCCACTCTCTTGTTGCCATCTTCATTTTGTAGAGACGTCATCATGCGAAAAGATTCTATTTTGAGATAAGAAGTTGGTATATTCTCATTTCTTGGTTACTGGTTGCAGCCAACAATAATTCCCCATGTACAGTAATTGGAGACGTTCCTATTAAATATGTTTGCACCGACAGCAGGAGCTACTTTTCTTCTTTTTCTTCTTCTTCTTCTTCTTTTCCTCCTAACCCTTTGCTTCTCCATCCTTATCCCATTTTCTTTATTTTTCTACTTTTCCCTGTTCTTGATGCTTCTTCTTTCCATTCTTCTTCTTCTTCTTCTTCTTTTTCTTCTTCTGCTTCTTCTTCTTCTTCTTCTTCTTCTTCTTCTTCCTCTTCCTAAAAATAGCGCAAGTACTATCTTATTATTTTATCTTCCAATGTTATTACATTAGTGTCATTTGCATTGTATTTAATTATTGTTGTTGTTTTCTTCTGTTTCGGACGCTACTTTCCAACCGATTATCAAGAAAATGGAGCCAAATTGTTACTTTTTTACGCAACTACTGAAAGCAGAACTACTACTAAGAAGTTAATTACCGGCGTGAACTATCAAACTCAGTATAGCACGTATTTGTAGAAAATTCAGTTTGTTCATTATATATTTGATGCATTCTTCTGTAGGTCTTCCGTGTAAGAGAAAAAAATAGTACGAAAGCCAATAAATGTTTCATCCCTCCCTCATATCGTTTGTTCACCCGTAATAATATGGACTTTTAATTATTGACTCAAAGTATGTTTTTCGAGTCTATTAAGTTATAGTACTCCACGTAACAAGTCTGGTACGATAATTTACCGCATAAGTATGATTGTTGAATACATAAGAATTATCATACGAATGCGGTAAAGTACGTTACCGTACAAGTTACGTACAATATTTTTTGTCATAATTATCATAGAATGAATTATATTGCTGAGAAACAGGAACCATTACCTGCTGCTGTTCGAGTTACTGCATTCTATAAACATAACCTAGCCCGTAGCGCCTAGTTCATAACAGACAGACCCTTCGAGCTGAAATAAAATAATAAAGGCTAAATTATAAGATTTCAGATGAGTTATTATAACTTGAAAATCCTTAAATGAGTTCTTCAATTATTTGAGTTGATATATTAATTACTAATAGATGTTATTAGGACTCAGTAGAGTCCTAACATACTCGACTGTAAAGAGAACATATGATATCTTTACAGTACAGTGTGCTGTAATGAAAATCACATGTTTTCTTGTTATGCAAACAGCTTTTTACCGGCTTGATTTAATGCATGGAAAACAGCTGCAATTGAGTAAGTATGACAAAAAGTTTGTTATCTTGAAATTTCAAATCAAAATAAAACTCCCAATTCCAAATGTAGTTATTTCAATAGAGAGAGCAGTCAAATGACTGTACACTCTTGCCGTATCACTGTCTGATTCCAACTAGAAATGAGTGACTCATTAAGAATAGTTGCATCGCATCAAAAGTGATTGATTTCTGTTGACGCGAGACAGGTCTACAGTAGTGTAGCCTGCAGTTGATTTCAAAACTCAGTGCAGCAGAGCAATGCAAGTGAATGAAGTCGCTGACTAGAAATAGTAATGTCAACCGAATTGACTCACAACTCAGTCGTCGACTGTCTCAATCAATTGACTGTCGACGCGTCAAGTCTAGCGTAGCGCGTTTCTCAATGGACCGTAACCAATTTCTATAGTAGTCACTATTTCACTATAGTCACAGAAAACTTCTATACTTCTATAAGATTGTTTTTTTCTATGCTACAAGACGTATATAGTGAGGTCCACGTTATAATGGCAGTGGAGAAAGATAGGAGAAAAACTTTGCCATACCTCTGTCTTGTCAATGCCTTCTATAGACGGTAGCAGATACAGGTTTATTAATCTAATATTAACTGTTCATTCTCAATTAAAATAATCATCATATTTTATCAAGCAATATTTTTAATAATTTCATAATGAATTTACATAATTGAGATGAAATATTTTGTTAATTAGTTATTAATTCTACATTGTTAAATGACGATCTGGCAACAGAGCAAAGCGAGTAAAAGATAGTGCTATCTGCTTTGTTGAATGAAAGACAAGGATAGCAATACCATTGCTAATCTTACACTGCCATTATAACGTGGACCTCGCTATAGGCTACAATGTACATATAGTTGAAGTTACCAATGGTCAATATAGATATAGTGACTGAATGCAGGAAGCTTGGACGTCTCAATCAATATGGCGGCGATTCGGATTGTAGTCAATGATTGAATTTATCAGCTGTTGCTCAGTGGCTGGTGACGGAATTGTTGGGTCATTGCAAACAATTAGAGATTGAAAATCGTTTTTTCTTCCACCTACTGTCAAAAGTACTTACTTTACTCCTGAAACATGATACTAAAGTGTCATTTTTCGCTCTCGGTTCTAAAAACAGAAAAAACCCTAGGGAGTAAAAGTGACTCCATTTAAATAACATGGGAAGCATCTCTATTTTGAAAACGTACATTTGGAATAGGTCAGAAGGTCTAAGCTCAGATGAGGAAGCATATAGAGTAGTCATTAAACCACTAAATTCAATACCTCAACCAGACATTTGATCGAAATATAAAATTTATGTTTGTATGCTGAAATTATTATTACAAACTTCATATCACTATACTAAAAAAATGTATATATTTTTTTCTTTATTCCATGTTATTCAAAATATCAGCCAACGAATATTATATTAACTAATCAAATTTAAAACAGGAACTCATCATAGCTGTAGTTTTGGCTGTCATTGTTGTTACAACTTTAGCCGACAAATAGTGCTGTCGGAGGAGAACTGTGATTACAAGCCAGCTGTTTCTGTTTACTTTTTAGATTATGTTGTAACACATTGTTTGGTCACATACGTTTTAAAAATTATTTTATTAGCAGTTTTTATAAAAATGTAGGTGGAGGAAAAATATTGTGTATATCACGAGTGAAAAATGTTTTTTCTCCCTCAGAAAATTGTTGCCCTCGGCTTCGCCTCGGGCTTCAAACTTTTCCTCAGGGAGAAAAAACAGCACTTTTCACTCTAGATATACAAATAACTATTTGTTCTATCATCTATTATTTTTTTTATTGATTCATACAATAAGTACATCATGAAAATGATGAGGAAGAAAAAATAAGGTAACCTTGTGCTATTCCTCTCCCAAATTTAGATAAGGTTACACATATCCCCCAATAGGTTTGTAGTAGTTCACTTCATAAAATACTAATAATAATGAAATTATATTCCTTTTTACAAGTTTTCACTTCACAAAATGTTCATTCCTTAATAATTATTAGTTTGTTGGCCGGGAGTAATAATGTGATAAGATATATAAGAAAGGGGGCAGTGATAGAGAGTGGTTTTACATTTATTTATTTATTCATTTTACAATAAATAAAATATTTAAATTTTAACAATACACACATGTTTTTTAGTGAGACCATAGAGAAAAAAAAATGCATGAGAAGATATCCGATGGTATAGGTCGTTTATGTTCCAAATTTTAGGCCGATTTTTTGTTGTTACTCAAGTGATTACTGTCTACTGCCGTCTATTATCACTGTTTTGTTGGGGTGAGAGTGTAAGAACGCCATATTAAGAGAGACCAGTGTCACGTCACATCGCTCTACGAAAAAGAAGTACTACAACTATTATGACGTCCACGTTATAATGGTAGAGTTTGATTACCAATGGTATTGCTATCCTTGTCTATCATCAACAAAGCGGATAGCGCTATCTCTTTCTCGCTTAGCTCTGTTGCCAGATCGGGTTTTAACAATGTAGAAATATAAAATTTATAGTTTTAATGTTTATTTTGGACCTAAATTTTATAAAATTGTACACGTGAAATTCTAACCTTATCTTGGACGTTGTCACCTATAAATTTGGAAGAAAAATAGCACAAGGACTACCTTATTATTTCATCTTTCAATGTTATTACATTAGTGTCATTTGCATCGTAAATAAATAAATAAATAATGAATTAACAAAATATAAAATCTTGATTATAAAAATTCATTAATTATGAAATCATTGAAAAATATTATTCAAATTCATTCATTATGAAATCATTGAAAAATATAATTTCTTGCTTGATAAAATATAAAAGATAATTTTAAATGGGAATGAATAGTGTTCATATTACATTAATAAACAGTTAATACTAGCTTACCCGGCGAAATTCGTACCGCCAAAAAGTCAATGTATCTCATGTCACACTTGACTTTATTTGGTGTATCATGAAATTTATCTGACAATCAATATTTTCATTCACATCTCAATACGAACTTCCTATTGCTTAAAACTACTGTTTTAATACCAGTAAACAATTTTATCACAGAGTGACGTGTTTATTACAGCTGGTAAGTTTAGATGCTAAATCATATTATCACAACATGATCTTGAATCATGATGATCTTCCCGTTCTACGTTAGCCGTTCGGCCGACAATTTCGAAAACATAGGTCTGTAAAATGGATTGATATATAATTATTATTAGCCCCCCTTTTGGAATTTCTGGTCAGAAACCATCCCCAATATTCACACAACATATTCCCAAAGTTTCATGCCGTTCTGTCAAGTAGTTCTCGAGTATATAAGGAACAAACTAACTAATTTATACACAAACAGACATTCATCTTATATATATATATATATATATATATATATATATATATAATATTGGGAGAAAGATTAATAGAGTTATGTGAATTGCAAAATTTGCGAATACTAAATGGATTCTACAGACATAAGGATATTCACAAATTTACTTGGGTACAAGAAACTCGCAATCTTCGGTCAATTATAGATTACATTATAGTTAAGAGAAATGCATCAATACGAGTGAAAGACGTCCGGGTAAAAAGAGGACCAGAATGTGGATCAGACCACAGGTTGGTTTTAGCAAAAATGCTATCCCATGGACCAGCAGTAAATCCAACAAAGTAGAAAAATCTAACGGTGAAGAACAAGGACAGCAAAAGAGAAAGTGAGAAAGTATAAACTGAATCTTTTACAGGATGAGACTATAAGAGACCTCTATCAGAGACGACTTGACCAGAAGTTATTGGAGTTAGGTTTGATAGTACAGAGATATCCACATCCACATTAAGCAGTGTATTCACCAAGCAGCATTGGAGGCATTGGGTGAGAGAAGTGAGGATAGCAGGAAGCACAAATACATCGTGTCAGACACAACATAACAAGAAATTCAAAACAAAAAGGTATTATATGAGAAATGGTTGAGTACAAAAAAGATCGATGATTTGCAACGGTATAAAGAGAAAATAGAGAGGTTAAAAGGTT
>NW_024095710.1:0-6860 GCF_014356525.2 Nilaparvata lugens
AAGTCTTTGACCATGGGGGGACAATTATGTCCTCATTCTTGCTGTTAACCCAAGTCGAAGCTCCACGTAGTTCCTGCTAACCTAAGCCATAGAGTAAAGATACCTAGATTATTTGTCCTGATGCTACATACTGAATTATTGAGCATCTTGTTCTCATGTGTCCAGTGTTTTGCATCCAGGCAGTTTGCATTCTAGAAAATACATCCCTAACATACTAACTGGACAGTAAATATTATATTCATCCTAGCGGCTTACTTTTATATTAAATTAAATTCAATTTAAATTTTTTTAAATAAGTGCAATATTTCTGAAGTTTTCAAATTTTTGTGATACATTCTGTGATTCATTTAGAGTATAAAATCAACCAAGTATAAAATGAGCTTGCTAATAGCCTGATGAAAAATTTGGATGAAGGAAGACGCAATCGTTGGATGGAAGCCATGCAGAGTCTGGATTTCACTCACTCCAGCAGAAAATCATGGAGTTTACTCCGAAAGCTGAGTGGGAACACAAGATCCATAAAAAGAGCGGATGTGACTCCTGATCAAATAGCTGACATCTTCCAGGAAAATGGTGATATAGATGTGCCCCCAAAGCTGAAAGCTCAAATGAAGCGGAAACTACAGAAGGAGCTGAAAAACGCATGCAACAATCCTTTTTGGCTGAGTGGTAAGTTCTGAAGAGATTAGAGCTGCCATAAAAAGATGAAAGGCAATAGAGCACCAGGAGTTGATGGAGTTCTGCCTGAGTTTATCAAGAATTTGGACCAAAAGCTATAATGTGGCTCTCAAAGTATTTTTCTGAAGTAATGGCTAGAGCTGAGCTCCCCAAATCCTGGAAACAACAAAGGTCGTAGCAGTATTGAAGACAGGAAAAGATCAAAGAGACCCAAAAACCTATAGACCAATAGCCCTGTTGTCAGTTGTGTACAAACTTTTGAGCGAGTCCTGCTGACAAGATTCGGGAGCAGAATGGATGAGTGTTTGCCAGAGGAGCAGGCTGGTTTCAGGGAGGGTAGGAGTTGTGAGGAACAGTATTGGGGCTCACAACTTACATTGAGCATGGGTTTGAGAGAAACCTCAAATCAGGAGCCGTTTTCTGGACCTTAGTGCAGCATATGACACAGTGTGGAGATCTGGTCTTCTTCTGAAGTTAGCAAGGATCCTGAAATGCAAGGCAACTGTCAATCTCTTTGGAGCTATTTTGAGAGACCATAATGCAGAGTGTCTCTTTATGGTAAACTTAGCACTATAAGAAGATTACAAAATGGTTTACCTCAAGGATCGGTTCTTTCACAAATTTTTTTCAATGTTACACTGCAGACCTGCCTGTTACTCAATCACACAAGTTTATTTATGCCGATGACATGGGCTTGTTACTCAAGGTCGAAATTTTGATCAGCTCCAAATTGTGTTGAATGAGGACTTAGAGTTAATGGCAGAATACTTCCAGCAGTGGTTCTTGAAGCCAAACCCATCCAAAACTGTCTCAACAATATTCCATCTTAGTAACCAGCATGCAAAAAAGACAATAATCTCAGGTTATGGGCAAAAGAATATCTCATCAGGAAGCTCCCGTTACCTAGGAGTCAGACTTGATAGATCCCTCACATATCGACAACATCTGCAGGGGTTGAGAGATAAACTGAAGACAAGGCTAAATATCATCAGCAAACTTGCGGGAACAACCTGGGGTTGTGACATGAATGCCCTTCGAACATCAAGTCTTGCACTTCTGTACAGTACAGGGGAGTACTGCTCTTCTGTATGGGCTCGCAGCAGACATGTTGAGAAAATTGATACAGTTTTCAATGAAACTATGAGGAGATTAGTGGGACATTGAGACCAACAGAGACTGAGTGGTTGCCTGTGCTTAGTAACATCATGCCCCAGATCTCAGAAGGTTGAGAAGAAGAACAAGTTCATTTCCCAGTTACAACACATTCATGAGATCTCCCAGTCTCTAGAGATTTGGCTAACCTCCACCAAGGCGCCTCAAGTCAAGAAGATACTTGAGACTTGATGAGCAGAGGAAATTAGAAGTGCAAGGGAGTTATAGAGACTGAGATGGTTGCAGGGAGAGGTCAGGAACAAAGGCCTTGTGGATGACCCTAATAACATTGTCCTGGCACCCAGCTGAGACGTAGAGAGTGGTGTGGCCTTAACCGGTTCAGGACGCAGGTGGGAAGGTGTGCTGAGCTGATGACAGCATGGGGATACACATCTGATCCTCTGTGCCAATGTGGACAAATCCAATCAATGAACCACCTAATATCTGAGTGTCCAAACACTCCTATCATGGAGGGCTGTCGGCCCTCCATGATGCTGGAGAAGATGCGTGTCAGTGGCTCCAGAACTTCTAAATTCTATTAGTATTTGAAATATGTGTAAAATTATGTTTTTTTTTCTAATTTTGGCCTATGTATGCATATGCATATAATATATAATAATCAACCTTCAAAATTCAAAATTTTAAATTATCATTCCTGGACCGAAATCAGTAACGAAGCAGTGTGTGATTATATAACCTTATCTTTTGACAACATTAACATTTTCAAAATTTTTGGAGAGAAATAGTACAGGCTCAGCCTAGTTTTTCCTCCAATGTCATGATATGTATTATGATTATAGTATTTTATACAGTAAATGAATGAAATATCACTAGCCGCCCCTGCACCACCGACTGGATTGTCCAACAATGAGATCAGCAGGCTCGCTTCGCTCGCCTGCATTTTTCATTTGAGGATTTTTATCAAATGTTAGGACGATCCAGTCGGGGGTCCAGACTAAACGTCTGGCTAAACGGATATGGCGAGCGAAGCGAGCTTGACGGCTAGTAATATAATATTCCCAGGAATAGCTCTGAAGTAGCAGTGCCCAATCAATTTTTCCGCGATAAATTAATGCATTTCAATCTTCTACTTAGTGCCAACCTAACAAAGTCAACTCAACTTAATACAACCTGACAAAAGTATTAATTTAGTTACCATTAACAACTGTTCGAAGAGGTACTCTCTCTAGATATAGTTCTATATTAACATTTGGGATGGACATTTTCAGTTATAATTAAGAAATAGAAGAATACATGCTAAAAGACGATCTTTAAACCTTAAATCCCCTTAGAGTTTAAATATTGCCAAAGATTTCTTAGTGCGCATTAAACATTTAAACATTCAACATTTTAACATTTAAACATTTAAACATTAAACTTTGACATTTACATTTAACATTTAAACATTAAACATTTAGACATTTAAACATTAAACATTAACAATTAACATTTAAACATTTAACATTTAAACATTTAAACATTTAAACATTTAACATTTAAACATTTAAAACATTTAAACATTTAAACATTTAACATTTAAACATTTAACATTTAACATTTAAACATTTAAACTTTAAACATTTAAACATTTAAACATTAAACATTTAAACATTTAAACATTTAAACATTTAAACAGTTAAACATTTAAACATTTAAACAAAACATTTAAACTTTAAACATTTAAACATTAAACATTTAAACATTTAAACATTTAAACATTTAAACATTTAAACATTAACATTTAACAATTAAACATTTAAACATTTAAACATTAAACATTTAACATTTAAACATTAAACATTTAAACATTTAAACATTAAACAATTAAACATTTAACATTTAAACATTTAAACATTTAAACATTTAACATTAAACATTTAAACATTTAACATTTAAACATTTAACATTTAAACATTTAAACATTTAAACATTTAAACATTTAAACATTTAAACATTTAAACATTAAACATTTAAATTTAAACATTTAAACATTTAAACATTAAACATTTAAACATTTAAACATTTAACATTTAAACATTTAACATTTAACATTTAAACATTTAAACATTAAACATTTAACATTTAAACATTTAACATTTAACATTTAAACATTTAAACATTTAAACATTTAAACATTTAAACATTAAACATTTAAACATTTAAACATTTAAACTTAAACATTTAAACATTTAACATTTAACATTTAAACATTTAAACATTTAACATTTAAACATTTAAAACATTTAACATTTAACATTTAAACATTTAAACATTTAAACATTTAACATTTAAACATTTAAACATTTAAACATTTAAACATTTAAACATTTAAACATTAAACATTTAAACATTTAACATTTAAACATTTAACATTTTAAACAGTTAAACATTTAAAACATTTAAACATTTAAACATTTAAACATTTAAACATTTAAACATTTAAACATTTAACATTTAACATTTAAACATTTAACATTTAAACATTTAACATTTAAACATTTAACATTTAAACATTTAAACATTTAAACATTTAACATTGAAACATTTAAACATTTAAACATTTAAACATTTAAACATTTAACATTTAACATTTAAACATTTAAACATTTAAACATTTAAACATTTAAACATTTAAACATTTAACATTTAACATTTAAACATTTAACATTTAAACATTTAACATTTAAACATTTAACATTTAAACATTTAAACATTTAAACATTTAACATTGAAACATTTAAACATTTAAACATTTAAACATTTAAACATTTAACATTTAACATTTAAACATTTAAACATTTAAACATTTAAACATTTAAACATTTAAACATTTAACATTTAAACATTAAACATTTAAACATTTAAACATTTAAACATTTAAACATTTAAACATTTAAACATTTAAACATTTAAACATTTAAATTTAAACATTTAAACATTTAAACATTTAAACATTTAACCTTTAAACATTTAAACATTTAAACATTAAACATTTAACATTTAAACTTTAAACATTTAACATTTAAACATTTAAACATTTAAACATTTAAACATTTAACATTTAAACATTTAAACTTTAAACTTTAAACATTTAAACATTAAACATTTAAACATTTAAACATTTAAACTAAACATTTAAACCATTTAAACATTTAAACATTTAAACATTTAAACATTTAAACATTTAAACATTTAAACATTAAACATTTAAACATTTAAACATTTAAACATTTAAACATTTAAACATTTAAACATTTAAACATTTAAACATTTAAACATTTAAACATTTAAACATTTAAACATTTAAAACATAAAATTTAAACATTTAAACATTTAAACATTTAAACATTAAACATTTAAACATTTAAACATTTGAACATTTAAACATTTAAACATTTAAACATTTAAACATTTGAACATTTAAACATTAAACATTTAAACATTTAACATTTGAACATTTAAACATTTAAACATTTAAACATTTAAACATTTGAACATTTAAACATTTAAACATTTAAACATTTAAACATTTGAACATTTAAACATTTAACATTTAAACATTTAAACATTTGAACTTTAAACATTTAAACATTTAAACATTTAACATTTAAACATTTAAACATTTAAACATTAAACATAAACATTTAAACATTTAAACATTTAAACATTTAAACATTTAAACATTTAAACATTTAACATTTAAACATTTAAAACATTATACATTTAACATTAAGAGATATGCCAAACCGTCGACTTGAATCTTAGACCTCACTTCGCTCGGTCAATTATATCGTCTGATTTTACCTATATATCTACACATCCTGGCGTACTAACTAGTATTTATGTTATAATCATATACTTATGATTCAGACAATATAGACTATCAGTATTCTTCCTAAGAATAACTAGTACCTCCCTAATTATTTCTTAAAGAAACGACCGTTTTCGTATTCATTTATAGTGAATATCTAAAAGATTCATTAATTAGCTATTTGGAAATAAACTATTGAACTCTTGATAAGTAATGATAGAAGAAAGAGATCAAAATTAATACATTTTGTGAAAAAGCTATCATGTAAAAATGTATGTGGGTAAAAATAGAAAATACAAAAACACAACACGAAAGCTGGTTATTCTGTTGCAATGTGATCTTGTATGCACGGATTCAAATCCCAGCTATCCAGTGAAACTTTTGAACTATCATTCGAAATATCGAAACCCACATATTATAATATTCTGAATACAGTTACTAGTGGCAACGCTGTTACTGTTCTGAACTTGTATCAAATTTACATTTATTTGATCCCCGACCAACAACAACTAGGGTCAGACCAGTTAGACTGGCAGCATTGGTTGAATGAACGGTAAAGATGCTATTTGGAAGAAATGCTGACTGAATAAAGTGAATCTGCCTATAGTTCGTATGGTGAAATTAACATATAACTGTCAGCATTGATTGAATTGAAGGCACCTATGTTACTTATGAGAGTTGCTGACAGTTTGGAGTGAATCTCACTATAAACCGAAAATAGATGCAGACCGAGAGGAGACTGAAGTTTTCATCCATATACTGATCTCAGGATAGAAACAGTAGAGATGAGGTAGGATAAGAGAAAGGAGGTGAAACTGAAGGATGATTAGGAGGAGGAGGAGGTGGTAGATGAGGAAGAGGAAGAGAAAGAAAAAAGGAGAGGGAGAAGGATGAGAAGAAGAATGGTAATGGTGTTTGTGGTTTTTGTACCTTAAAATTTTTCAAGTTTTTCCATATTTTTCAATTTATAAATGGATGTTGTAGTGTAATACTTTTTTATATTTATAACTAGCCCAAATTCCAAATTTTTATTGTTTATGTAATATTTGGACCGTAAATTTTTGTGAAATATTATAAGAAGTGATTCCATAACCTCAGGAGAAGGAGAAGGAGATAGAGAAGGAGGAGGAGAAGGAGAAGGACAAGGCAAAGAATAGAAGGAAAAAGAGAAGAGGAGGAGGAGAAGGAAATAGAGAGGAGAAGGAGAGACGAGAGGAGG
>NW_024095711.1:0-7169 GCF_014356525.2 Nilaparvata lugens
ATTTTTTATATTAGTTACCGTAATTTGAATTTCAATCAATTTTTTAGATATATTTTGAGACAAAACTGTGAAATATGCAATTATATTAATTTTTTAAACACATTATTTCAAAATAGTAATGAAAATTCTATTCATCCATCTATCCATGAGATATTGCACCAGGCGCAAAGCGAGAGCTATAAAAATTCAAACAATTATTCGAAATATTAATAGTATAAAAATATTGTCACTATTGTAAATTATTAATTAGTAATATTGAAATTAATTGACAGTGAAAGTTGTCATAACCAAGATTCAAACTATCAAAATAGGTTGTTTGAATTTTATTTATTTTTTAATTTCTTATATATTGGGAAGTTTTTTTTTGGTGTGGCGAAAAATAGCGTTCGCACCATGGGCAAAAATGTATTTCCGGCTCTCAATCTTTTCTAGTCCTCGGCCTACGGCCTCGGACTTAAAAACCGATTTCGAGCCGGAAATATCTCATTTTCGGCCCTAGGTGCGAAATATACTATTACATTCAAAGTCATTATCAGACAATCAGTTATTGTCCATTGTCGTTTATAAAAACTAAAATATAAATGGTGTTTGTACTGAATACTAAAATATTGTTAAAATCAATTATAAAAATTAAAAACTTAAAAAATAGATACACAGGTATTTACAAATAAATAATTAGAATAAGACACTCACAGGATAAGACAATGAACTGTCTATCGTCATTTTTTAATACTTAGACTGAATAACGTTGAGACATTTCTAAACGACTAGTGAGTTGGATCGAATAAAGACAATTAATTGTTGTTAGCATCCAAAAACTAAAAGAATATAAAACTCTAGACTAGACAATAAGAATTCAATTACTATTTACATATCAACTCATCAGAGCAAGACAATCCATTGTCTATTGTCATTGAAGAATTAGCTAACTTGGTGACTTCTTAGTGTGTTGAACCATTGATGCTATTACATCTAGCACCTAGTTCCAGTAGTTACTCCATCTAGTAAGCCCCATTTTTTGCTTCATTGATGAGCTGTTCGACTTTGCTTTCAAATGTTCGCCTCTTCTTCGATTTTGCTACCTCGTTGTTGGTCGACTTTTCAGCTTTCAATTTTGCAGCTTTTTCATCAGTTTTCTTCATCTGATCATTCTCCTTGAAAGATAAATTACATCATTAGCAATCTGTTCAATTTAGACAATTTGTATGACTCAAACTCTAACAAACTTGTGATAGAAAGTCTGAAAATTGATGGAAAGATACCCTAGGTAATTGACCGAGCGAAGTGAGGTCTAAGATTCAAGTCGACGGTTTGGCATTTCTCTTAATGTTTAAATGTTATTTGAATGTTTATATGTTGCGCATTTACGGCGAAACGCGGTAATAAATTTTCATAAAATTTGACAGGTATGTTCCATTTTTAATTGCGCGTCGACTTATATACAAGGTTTTTGGAAATTTTGCATTTCAAGGATAATATAAAAGGAAAAATGAGCCTCCTTCATACGCCAATATTAGAGTAAAAATTAGACTATAGAACTATTCATCATAAATCAGCTGACAAGTGATTACATAGATGTGTGGAGAAGCCAGTCTATTGCTGTATTTCCATAAGGTCTATAGTTTCAATCAGGTACTTGTGGATGAGAATACTGCGTGAGGTCTACTGTTAACAGAACTACTAGTAATGCTATATCAGTATTAATTCAAAACCTTTTTTGAAATTTTCAATAATTTTATAATCATTGAATGCATCCTGAATCAATCAAAACGAATCTAAGACGAATTCACAATACATTTTGAAAAAGGATTCCAAATCAATATTTATTTATTTATTTATTTATTTATTCATATGCAAATACAATTCAGGTAAAAACAACAGGCATTTGCCCAAAACTGCTTCAAACCTTAATTTGGAATACACAGTCTAAAGGTTATGCTACTTACGTAACTTAAATGATAATTTGTACACAATTTTGAGTCCAAAAAATGTATCTACTACAATTTTGAATCTATTAGATTGATCAATTTCCAAATACGAATCCAAACAAAACTCTTCCTTCACAATTTCAAAAAAATATTGAAAATTTCACTCAAATCCACAAACTCATGTAAACAATATAATTAAATATAATTAGCAAAGCTATGAATTCAATTGTTCATAATTTATGATAGAACTACAATGAATTATTTGGAATTATGGAAATCTTTTAAAAAAACTATAAGAAACTAAATGAATACTGTACTGATTTATAAATAAAATGACAATAAATTATCCGATTTTGTATTAGAAACTATTAATCAGAACGATCTTAATTTGTTAAATAGTGTCCCTCAATCGTTCTTGCAAATATTTACAGTGGACAATGATAATCTATTATTATTGTATGCACTTACTTGCATAACGTTGTTGACTTTGTTGAAGAAGTCAGCAAACAGCTGATAGCAGTCATTCAGCTGGAAAGCAGCAGGCTCCTCACAGAAGTGAACTGCCAGTTGAGATTTCATCTCTCGAATTTTCTTCAATAATTTCTTGACAAGAGAATACACCTGTTGTTTCGCATTGTGGAAGAAATCTGGAAATGCGAACAATAAAATTAGTAACAAGTTAAAAACATTTTTCAAGTAGTACAGTATGGCTTTAGAAATTTTCAAAGTTCATTCATTATTATTAGGACATTCTGGTTGCATAACCACATCAGGGTATCACTTGAAGTAATTTGATCTGTTGTAAATACATATTACTCTTGTTATGCGACAATTCTAGTTGTTTCTACTTTCCAAGTGAGAAAATTATGGCTGTAAATTGAAAATTTTATAGGCTACTCATATCGTAGATTCCATAACTTGAAACTGAATGTTCATATTCTGAATACAATAATCTAAATACGGTACAATAAGGGCCGGTTTCCGATCTTGGGATTTAGCTATGTTCTAGACTTTAAACAGCTGGAGTCAGAAAATTCGCTTTCCGAAACGGGCCGTAGTCGCAGTTTTTATGATGTTCTTTATTTTCTCATTTCTATGATTGGAAACGTTTTTCCATGACGAAATGAAACATTCCCAAATAATTCAAAATAGCTGAAACTTTACACTATTTTTTCTTTATTTTATTCTGTGTTCAATTTTCTAGTTTTTCGAAATTTAATTTAAATGTGAAATGCTATTACGCCCCGTTTTGGAGAACCAATTTTTTGACTCCAGCTGTTTTAAGTCTAAAACTTAGTTAAATCCCGAGCTTCGAAACCAGCCCTCAATGATTAGATAGTATATTTGAAAGATACGAAACTTACCACCGAATTGAGAAGAGACTTTGCTTGATTTGATTTTTATGCTCATGTCATCAACTCCCTCCACCAATGAATTCACTTCCTCTTCAAGGGCTGCAAACGGTGTCCTGCAAATGGAACAATGTAAGATTAGTATTGAGAAAAGACTCTGCAGCTATAACAAATTGATAAGAAAAAAATGATAAGTTACAAATATTTGTATTACCATTAGCTATTCATAGCATATAATACACTTATTATATTTTTATCATCACACTTGTCATATTATTTAATGATAATTCTCTTCTGTCTTTCCAAGATATAAAATTCAGGAAATACTCACTCATTTGTCATTCAGTGAGAAGCAAATGTATGAATTATTCAATGGAAGAAAATGATACTCGAATTATTATAATAAATGCTATCCAACCCTACACAAAAGGTCATAAAAGGTGATTGGGCGGGCGAAGCCCGCCTCACAGCCGGAGCGCGGAGGCTGCTAACCCACCGTACTGAGTGTGCAGGAGGCGAAGCCCCCAGCCGAGCGTGAATTACTATAATAAATTTAGGAATACTATTTCTAATGAAACTCACTTTGACATTCTCTGGAAATCGGCAACCTTGCTTCTGAATGCTAGCATACTGGCATCATTGGATGCAGCCACATCAACCACATAGTGCAGAAATGTGATCTTGGAATTATTGGCTCTTGTGTCAGCCAGCATTGCCAGAGAGCTGATCTTAATCGCAGCTGCATCACCAGCATATGTTCCCTCAAGAAAAATCACAATAAAATTAAATGCACTATATTATGATGGACTACATGCTCCAAGTTGAAAATATATGAAAACTAGCCGTCATGCTCGCTTCGCTCGATATATCCATCTAGCCAGGGGGCTCCGCCCCCTGGACCCCCGACTGGATCGTCCAAGAATGAGATAGCAGGCTCGCTTCGCTCGCCTGCATTTTTCATTTGAGCATTTTTATCATATGTTAGGACAATCAAGTCGGGGTTCCAGACTAAACGTCTGGCTAAACGGATATGGCGAGCGAAGCGAGCCTGACGGCTAGTAATATGATATTCCCATGATTGAAGTAGCAGTGCCCAATCAATTTTTCCGCGATAAATGCATTTAAATCTTCAACTTGGTGCCAACCTAACAAAGTCAACTCAACTTAATGCCAACCTGACAAAATTATTAATTTAGTTGCCAGTTAACAACTGTTTCGATGAGGTACTCTATCTAGATTATAGTTCTATAGTAACATATGATATGGAAATTTCAATCATAATTAAGAGATTGGGAGAAGAAGAATATACATGCTAAAAGACGAACTTTAAACCCTTAAAAACAACCCTTAGAGTTAAAGTATTGCCAAAAGATTTCTTAGTGCGCCTCTAAAGGGCCAACTGACATACCTACCAAATTTGAACGTTTTTGGTCCGGTAGATTTTTAGTTCTGCGAGTGAGTGAGTGAGTGCCATTTCGCTTTTATATATATAGATTTTATTTTTAAAATTTATGAATTCAGGGCTACTTTCTTGTACTAATAAAATAATAAAACAGGAATACAAATTGTAACGTAACTACTAGTTTCGGTGATCACACCATCCTCAGGTTATAAAAATAAATTTCCAATAAATGTTTACTTTAACCCATTTTTTCTGCTGTTTTGACTGTTTTTAAAGCTGCTCTTGATTTAGATTTGGTTGTAACTTGAACATAATTTGGAATGATTTTCTTGGCCAGACATTCTTCATTAAACTGTATGTTTTCTTTTGTCTTTTCTATCTTGAGCTTTAAATATTTAAATTGGTTTACAACTCTTGGTAGTTCCATATTTTCAGAATGTATGAATTCAGAGCTACTTTCTTCTATTTATAAAATGGAATTAGTTTTGTATTCCTGTTTTATTATTTTATCAATTTAAAGGGAAATTTTTTTATTTCATCATATCGCAATATCATCTAAAAATATAATTATTGGATCAAAACTATATCAAATAGAATAGAAAAATTGAAAGTTTGTAAACTCTGCCCTCATACTTCAAATACAAATTTCACATAATAGATCAAAGTTTCAAGTTCTTGAACATAGAATAACTCATTGAGGATTTATTTCATAGAATATCTTCCATCACCAAAATTATATATTATGATGGTCTTCTGAGTCCTTTATCCCAACTTGAAGTCATACACTCTTGTAGATTGAAAATCATCCACCTAGACCAATGGTCGCCAAACTGATGAACCTGTGAGCTAGAATAGCATTTATAAATCTTCTAGTGAGCTACCAACGAATATTACACTGAAGAAAGTACGGTACGCAAAAAGAAATTTTCACACTTTTATTGCCTATTAAGATACATCTCTAGTGTTAAAATCTACTTATCCCATAGAAAAAGTATACAAAAGTTAAAATTTACATTTCAATGAGAGCAGTGGAACTCTTTTTGGTCATCAAGTATTTTCTTGATGTTTGGAGTGTACGTTATAGCCGCCATTCTGATGGCGATAGGAATTTAATTTCCTATCAATTGGTACCAGATTTTTTAAGATTGGACCAATATTAACGGATATATAACAGCCTTAGTGATATGTGACTACTGAAAGTTTGTTGCAGTGCAAACCAAGGCATGCTGATAGAGTCGCCTCAATGATGCAACAATCTCCATTTGCATTGAATGTCAATATTAAGCGATTCTAGGTCATTTCAAACAATAAAATAACGTTACATAACCCCCTAAAGGTGGGTCACCAACCACTAAAGCTGTCATATCTCATTCCAATCTTAAAAAATCTGGTACCAATCGATAGGAAATTAAATTTACTAAAAAAGGTTATTCTTGTAAAGTTTTGTAAAACCAACGGTTTCTGAGTTATTTAAGAAAGAAAATGTTTAATGGCCATCATTTTTTTTTATGAATTTGAAAAATTATCATAAATTTTTCTAGCTTTGTCTAATTGTTATAAATGATCGTACAAAGTTTCAATTTCGTATGTTTAATCATTATTTAGAGAAAAAATAATGAATGAAAAAAGCAAAATGGCCGCTGTTTGAGTAACTGAATGAAGACTTCTGGACAATTTAAATGATATTTAGGTATTATGTTTTTTACCCAGGAACAATGCCCTAGAGCAATGGTCGCCAAACTTATGAGCCTGTGAGTTAGAATAGCATTTATAAATCTTCTAGTGAGCTATCAAGGATTATTAGACTGAAGAAAGTACGGTAAGCAAAAAGAAATTTTCACACTTTTATTGCCTATTAAGATACATCTCTAGTGTTAAAATCTACTTATCCCATAGAAAAAGTATAACAAAAGTTGAAATTTATATTTCAATGAGAGCAGTGGAACTCTTTTTGGGTCTGTGAGTTAGAATAGCATTTATAAATCTTCTAGTGAGCTATCAAGGATTATTAGACTGAAGAAAGTACGGTAAGCAAAAAGAAATTTTCACACTTTTATTGCCTATTAAGATACATCTCTAGTGTCAAAATCTACTTATCCCATAGAAAAAGTATAACAAAAGTTGAAATTTATATTTCAATGAGAGCAGTGGAACTCTTTTTGGTCATCAAGTAATTTTCTTGATGTTTGGAGCGTACGTTGTAGCCGCCATTCTGATGCAGTTGTCCAAATGTTCATCAATCAGTCTATTCCTATATCGATTTTTTTATGAATTTCATACTTGAAAAATATACTCCACACAAGTAAGTAGAGCCGAACATAGCTTTCAACCTCAATGCAACTTGAAAAATATCTGTATATTTTTCTTTGGGGACTTGAGGCCAAATATTTGCAGTTGTAGAAAGTGATCTGAGGGACAGATAATTTTGAAAATCCACGAATTCCATTCCCCCTGAAGCCTGATCTCCACCGAAATGTTTTACAACAC
>NW_024095712.1:0-6964 GCF_014356525.2 Nilaparvata lugens
AATTTTCAAAAATGCTTTAAGATGACGACGCACGTGATATTCCAAGTGAAATTTTAAAAGAATCTGAAATCCTGACTGTAAATCTTCTACCACTAAAATCAAGAGATAGGTACGATAACTTAACGAGTATTCTTTATTTGTATTCTTTATTTATTTTGTCAGCAATACCTATAGTGTGGCAAAAAAAATCGTTCGCACCACGGGCAAAAATGTTTTTCCAGCTATCATCTTTTCTAGTCCTCGGACTTGAAAACCGATTTCGAGCTGGAAAAATCTCATTTTCTGCTCTAGTTGCGAAATATACTATATTGAGCAAATAATGATATTTTTCAATAATTTCATAATAAAGATCAAATATCTTGTTAATTATTAATTCTACATTGTTAAAAGACGATTTGGCAACAGAGCAAAGCGAGAAAGAGATGGCACTATTCGTTTTGTTGAATGATAGACAAGGATAGCAATACCATTTCTAATAAAACAGTGTCATTATAACGTGGACTTCACTATAGGACTACAGGTGTCAAATACTGCATTTTTCCAGTTCCTCAATAGAAATTTCTAATATCCATCACTAATAATTATTCCTATGATGAATATCATAATGATAATGTTATTATCTTCCGTTTCAGCTGAAAGCTTTCTACGTGGATCTATTGCTGCCGTTGGAGACAAACCTGGAGAAAGACACGAAAGTAGTGCAGGTGAGTGATCTCCGTCGTTTAGCATCCTGATTAGCTTCAATTATTTATCTCTCTTCCTCTCCCTCCTTCTCACTCTTTCTCTCTCAGGCCTGTGTCGTTTGTAATTTTTCCTCTCCTCCTCCGCCTTATCATCTCAGCAAGAAAGTCTTGAAACGAAGCGGCAGTCTGGTAAACGAAGTAATTTTGTTGTAATTATGCTCCTTCAATGAACTCAAGCACTCAGCATGAGATGAACAGGGCACCCAATTAGATTTTCAGCGATACCATGGCCTTTCACCCTTTGAGAATCTGCTACTCTTTATCTTACGTCATCTCTTCCATTTATCTCCTTCTATCTCTAGTCATCTTATGTCGTTTGCCATTCATCTCTTTCATTTATCTCCTTCTATCTCCTAGTTTACACTTCTCTCTTCATTTATATCCTTCTATCTCTAGTCATCTTATGTCGTTTGCCATTCATCTCTTTCATTTATCTCCTTCTATCTCCAATTATAAGTTTACACTTCTCTCTCCTTTTATTCTTTATACAATTATACGAATCATTTATCTAATCTATTTTTATCAGTCTATTTCCCTTTTACCTTTGAGAATCTGTTACTTTCTATCTTATGATATCATATGAAGTGTTATATTTGAATATAGTTTGATGTTTTAATTTCTCTAAATTCATAATGTTTAGCTTATATATTTTTTTGACGAAAATTGAACTTGAACGTTATACAGTAGAAACATAACCTATTTTTCGTGGACATTTTATTAATTTATCAAAATTTGGGAATGGAATGGATTTGAGCCAAGCCTGTTGTTCCTTCCAATCATATTTATATGATTTGTGATTCTGTCCACGAATAAATAAATAAATAAATAAATAATAAATAATAAAGATAAATAAATAAATAAATATAAATGAATGATAAATAAATAAATAAATAAATAAATAAATAAATAATGAATGAATAAATAAATAAATAATAATAATAAATAAATAAAAAATAAATAATAATAAATAAATAAATTATGTCCTTCGTCATTCATTTTCTGAGTTCTCCTTCCTTCTATCTCTACTCAAAACTTCCCTCTCTGTCCCTTCTTCCATTTTTCATCTATTTCGGATCATTTTCCTCATCCCTTCTTGTTTGTATCAGGCTGTTTTCCCTCTCGCTCTTCATCCACCAATCATGCTAAACTTCTCTCAATATAAGAATAAGACTGAGATTCAAATTGATCGAAATCACTGATTCATCGAGACAATCTCGAATGTCCCTTAAGTACTTAGGGGTTGATTTGACCTCCAGGACTTTCATCCAGTTCATGATTATTATTTTCATCAGCTCAATACAAGAATGGACTGAAAATCGAAGGTTAATATAAAAATCTTGTGTGGCGCACTCACACAACTTTCCTTGCCGTTATGAAAATTTATCACCTGATGCTAGTGTTCCCGCGCATCTCAAGTCTACTACTATTCAAAGATCTGAGCCAGCGGTGACAGGACAATAACGCTGGAAACACACGAGGTCTGCTATCTCTTCATAGTGAATGATTTGATAGAATCAACAGTTGTCAACTGTTGCAATTGAAAATAATCACATTTTCTCGAATTTAGAGCTTATTTTCAATTTTGGTGAAAATATAACTGAACATCGATTGTAGAGATTTTCATGATAATCTTTCCACTCGATTTTCTGTTTAAATTGTATCTGAAGCCTGATAATTGGGAATCTAAAATCAACTTTGCATAGATGAGGCGGAGCTCCTAAATTTTTCACAGATATGGGACTTATGGCAGTTTGATAGAGCTTATCAATGACTGATTTAGGTATGAATTTGATCAAAATCTTTTGAGCCGTTTTCGAGAAAATCGCGAAAAACCCTGTTTTTGACAACATTTTCGCCATTTTAGCCGCCATCTTGAATCGCATTTGATCGAAATTGTTTGTGTCGGATCCTTATATTATAAGGACCTTCCCAATATCAAGTCATTCCGTTGATTTGGAGATGAGATATCGTGTACACAGACGCACATACACTCATACACACACACACACACACACACACACACACACACATACAGATCAATACCCAAAAACCACTTTTTTGGACTCAGGGGTACTTGAAACGTATAACAATTTACAAATTGGGGTACCTTATTTTTTTTCGGAAAGCATACTTTCCTACCCTATGGTAATAGGGCAAGGAAAGTAAAATAAAAAAGTTATTTTTAGAAGAAGGAGAAGTATTGAAAAAGTGTTATCGTTGACAACAACTAACACAACAAAAATACACTTATTACGTTACAATTGTATAAACGTATTGAAACAGAATTAATACTTGAAGTATTTAAAATAACCTATTAGAGGAAGGAGAAGTATTAAAAAATTAGAATGAAAAGAATGAAATTATAAAAAAGTAATTTCTTCCCACTATAAGAGGAACTTTTATAGTACAGAATGAAAATTTTTTCTCAATCCATAGAAAGAAATTGTATAAAGTAGAGAAAATAAGTTTCTTTAAACTACCTTTCATGCTGAGTAGTCTTCAGAAATAAACCATCAAATCTCTCTCCAATCACTCAATCCACAGACACAATCACTCGATTCCAACATTAGGAATGTCTTCTATGTGAAGTGTATGATTTGATACAACGGTGTATTGGTAATCTTCATTGAAAAAGGATCCTTTGCAGTCCTACTCCTTCTATACTCCACTTCTTCTTCCTCTCTTCTTCTTCCTCTTTCTCTCATTCTTCTCGTTTTCTTGTTGTTGTCTTCTTCGTCTCCTTCTTCTTCACCATCCTCCTCCTCCTCCTCCTTCTTTTTTTCTCCCATTTCTTCGTATTCTTCTTCATGTTCTCCCGTCTTCATCCCCTTCCCATCCTCTCCTTGTCCTCCTCTACTACTCCTCCTCCTTCTTCTTCTCCATTTCTTCGTATTCTCTCTCTATTACTCTCTCACTCTGCTATTTACCCTTTATCATTCAAAGAACTGGAAGGTTCGCGAGTTCTATATCACGTTTGGGGATAAGTCTTTGACAGACAATTCTAGGTCGAGTTCCTCCCTCAAAGCGCAGGAAAGAATGCTTCCTGAACTACAATCAGCAATAAAAGGGAACCTCTATTGAGCAGCCCTCTGGCGTTCGATGTCGGCACTTTTTCCCTGCTTCATATGTCATCACAATGCTCAAATCTCTGACTGTGATTCACTGCGGAGATCCGCTGTAGAAGAACACATTCTTGCGAGACGGTCATGTCTCATAATAGAAGGAGTTGGTTGACTTGGTCATACTGCATACTAGCCGTCAGGCTCGCTTCGCTCGCCATATCCGTCTAGCCCCTGGACCCCCGACTGAATCGTCCAAGAATGAGATCAGCAGGCTCGCTTCGCTCGCCTGCATTTTTCATTTGAGCATTTTTTCATATGTTAGGACAATCCAGTCGGGGGTCTAGACTAAACGTCTGGCTAAACGGATATGGTGAGCGAAGCGAGCCTGACGGCTAGTAATATAATATTCCAGGAATAGCTCTGATTGAAGTAGAAGTGCCCAATCAATTTTTCCGCGATAAATGCATTTCAATCTTCAACTTGGTGCCAACCTAGCAAAGTCAACTCAACTTAATGCAAACCTGACAAAATTATTAATTCAGTTGCCAGTTAACAACTGTTTCGAAGAGGTACTCTATCCAGATTATAGTTCATAGTAACATATGATATGGAAATTTCAATTATAGTTAAGAGATTGGGAGAAGAAGAATATACATGCTAAAAGACGAACTTTAAACCCTTAAAAACAACCCTTAGGGTTGAAATATTGCCAAAAGATTTCTTAGTGCGCCTCTAAAGGGCCACTGAACCTACCTCCAAATTTGAACGTTTTTGTCCGGTAATTTTTTAGTTCTGCGAGTGAGTGAGTGAGTGAGTGAGTCAGTCAGTCAGTCAGTCAGTCAGTGAGTGAGTGAGTGCCATTTCGCTTTTATATATATAGATTTATCATGCCAGAACCTGTATGACAATTTCGGATCATATGTTTGAAATACATGTTTGATACAGACGTTTATTTTATGCATTATATACTAGTAGTTCTGTGAACAGTAGACCTCGCGCAGTTATAACGACGTCCCAAACCATAAGCACATCCACACTGATACACTAACTATTATTTGATCAGATCATGCTTACACAAGATTTAATTATCATATAACGCTTTCCGGAATTTAGCGCGAGATAACCAGAAGACATCTAGGCGACCAGACAGCTGTTCTTGCTCTTGCATCCTATAATAGTGATTACAAATTGCATTCAATGAGGCATGCATTTATAGTCTACACAGCTGCTAATTTTTCACCAAGTTACATTGAGATATTGAATTGCATGCGTCATGGCATGCAATTTATAGTCAACTCGACAGCTGATTTTTATGATGAATAATTCTATAGTCTGTTTTTACTCTAATATTGACGTATGAAGGAGGCTCCTTTTCCTCTTATAATTATTATCCTTGAAATGCAAAATTTACAAAAACCTTGTAATAGGCCCTACGTCGACGCGCAATTTAAAAAGGAACATACTGTCAAATTTTCATGAAAAATCTATTACCGCGTTTCGTCGTAAATGCGCGACATATAAACATTAAGCATTCAAACATTTAAACATTAAGAGTAATGCCAAAACCGTCGACTTGAATCTTGGACCTCACTTCGCTCGTCAACTAGAAGGAAACCCGTGCTCCGAAAGGGTTCAATTAAAAACTTGATAACTGAAAACCGACCTACTGAGATATTGAAGAATTTAAGATAGGCCTAACCTAACAATCCTTGGTATTTTAAGAATCTCTATGCAAATTTCAAGTCAAATACACTAGTCCAGTAGTTGCAGCAACACCAATTTCAATCGCATACTGCCTTATGGGCTAGTACTATATTGGGCTAGTGGGTAGTTCTATATCATATATAGTATGACTACAGATAAACAGGTTGTCATGATATTCAGAATTCAGCGAAATATAATTCTGACAAATCTTTAAAAATCATACAAATTCATCCTCTCTCTGAGCTTATAGGAGCTTCATTTTCCCGATATTGACAATGTATAACCGAAACCGGTCTTTCTATTAATTATCTATAAATCAGTGGTTTTTTGACAATTATTTCTTAGTCTTTTTCATTCAACTTATAGGAGAACTATTAAATTATAACTAATTACACGTACTTGTGATTGAGTCTTGTTGATAGAAATGTATTGAGAAATCTCTATCAAACAATTAAACAATCTGACCAAAATCACACACAATTCACGGAACTTATGAATTGTAACAATTACAACGTGCCTGTCATTGAGTATGTTCATATGAATGGTTTTTGAGAATTCACTTTTAAATAGTTTGGACAATAAAATCCAAAATCACTCAGAATTACAAAAAATTTCAATTTTTTACCTATTCAACGTTCGTTTTATCAAGTATTGATGATTTTTTCGATTAACAATACTTGATTACAATGGTGTTGAGAGATCTCGATCGAATAATAAAAAAATCAGAACCAAAATCAAACTGAATCCACGAAAATTTTAATTGTTACCAATTATCATCATGTATGTCAATATTCCTATCAACACACACTTTATAACAATGGTGTTGAGAAATAATAAGATCAAATAATAAGAAAATCAGTTTCAAAATCACTCAGAATCCTCTAAACGGTAACCAATTACAACGTACCTGTAGCTTACTATGAGCAGAGAGGATATAATACTCTATTTTGTAGTTTTGTATTTCACTCTATTATTTGTACATTGGATTAGAGTTCTTCATTCATGAATGGTACAATATATCTGGTTAATCACGTATAATCATATGACAAAAAGAAAACGTGACGTATTGAATCTTAAAAAAACTGAAGATTAGGCCTATGTTTGGTAAATTAAGAATTAACCATCCTTGTAATTAAGAATCGATATGCAAAATTTCAAGTTAATCAATCCAGTAGTTCAGACGTGATGATGCGTCCATTCGTGAATTTCCTATGCCGTACGTGAATAAGCCAGCTCTTTCCTTTATTATATTTCATAGATGATTAATTACATTGGAATGATTCATAAGAATGTCGTATTTTGTATTTTCTTGTCATATTTTGTGGGTATAAGGTATTATTCATTTATTACATTCCTTAATCACAACATCAAATTAATGATTGGGAGAGATCAACAGGATAAACCCACACTGTTCCTCTCCCCAATTTTGATAAAAATAGTCCAAATGAGGTTATG
>NW_024095713.1:0-7245 GCF_014356525.2 Nilaparvata lugens
CAGAGAGGATATAATACTCTATTTTGTAGTTTTGTATTTCACTCTATTATTTGTACATTGGATTAGAGTTCTTCATTCATGAATGGTACAATATATCTGGTTAATCACGTATAATCATATGACAAAAAGAAAACGTGACGTATTGAATCTTAAAAAAACTGAAGATTAGGCCTATGTTTGGTAAATTAAGAATTAACCATCCTTGTAATTAAGAATCGATATGCAAAATTTCAAGTTAATCAATCCAGTAGTTCAGACGTGATGATGCGTCCATTCGTGAATTTCCTATGCCGTACGTGAATAAGCCAGCTCTTTCCTTTATTATATTTCATAGATGATTAATTACATTGGAATGATTCATAAGAATGTCGTATTTTGTATTTTCTTGTCATATTTTGTGAGGTATAAGGTATTATTCATTTATTACATTCCTTAATCACAACATCAAATTAATGATTGGGAGAGAATCAACAGGATAAACCCACAACTGTTCCTCTCCCTAATTTTGATAAAAATAGTCCAAATGAGGTTATGAAAACACTTTTAAAAAGATCACAAAAATTTACAGTCCAAATATACATTATACTAAAAATTTAGTATCTCGGTTGATCAGAAAGATGAAACAAATTATTATTACACTTGAAAATGCATTAATAAATTGAAAAATATTAAAAAACTTGATAAATTTGAAGCCAGAAAAATCACAAAATCATCAAACTTATCTATCTATTATGCATATTTGGCTAGTAATTATTACTGTGAAATAATCATGAATGAATAAATAGGCGTAAAATAGGTCTCCCGTTTTCCAGACTGTTGAAAAAAATCTTGTCACGATTGGTATAATAGGCAAATCTCAAGAAAATGATTCAATTGAAACAACTCATGAAACTTCAAAATACATAGTCATATTTCAAATTTCATACTTTTTTCATGTACCCCCCCAAAAAAACTCTAGAGTCTAAAATCTAGAGAATCAGAACTATACTTTTAATGTGAAATATAATTTGCAAGTATCTCATTTTTCCATACTATATTGACTGGAGACGGTATAACTATCTTAACTGCAACTGGACTAATATCCACTATTCCTCTATCATTGACCAAACGAAATGAGGTCTATGTTTTAACTCGGATTTTCTTTTGTCTGTCTGTATGTAACGAGATTACGACCAAACGCGTTGATAGAATTCTATGAGATTTGGCAGGAATATTCCTTTTTCAACTGCGCGTCGATGCATACACAAGGTTTTTTGAAATTCTGCATTTTAAGGATAATATGAAAGGAAAAGGAATTTCCTCCATACTCCGATATCACTTTATATATAATCTACTCTGAAGATAGGATTAATCAGACTATAGAATTTGATGAATCATAAATCAGCTGTCGAGTGGATTATTAATTGCATGCATGCAATTTTTCGCACCATTAATTACTGAAATAACATAGACCTCTCAACAGAGTCCAACATATTATACCAAATAATATACTTCTCTCGACCTTCTCTGCTGCTTTCCAACTCGGCTGACCTGTTGCCAGTATGTATTTGAAGGAGATTAGCTTTTGATGTTAGCATTTTTGATACACCAACCCCAACAGCCATTAGCCGTTTTCACACCGATATCTTGCCGACACGTCATACAGACAGGATTTACTCTGATGGACAGTATAAGAGGAGGCTGTGGTTTATAACTGCGCGAGGTCTACTGTTCACAGAACTACTAGTATAACTGAAGGAAATACCTGTGAAATATATTTAATTCTTTGTGTTCGCTCGTGTATAAACTCTCACTCAATTCATATAATAGATCCCTCAGTTGCTGGTTCTCTTTAATCTGAAATAACGACCAGTATTTAATCTGAAAGCGAACGTTGTTTACATCGTGCCTTGGAGGAGAGTGCATCGCAACATTTATTATGATTGGACTGCAAGCAGAGTCAATTTGCACTTGAAATAGGTTTACTTTGAAAACACTTTAAATCAGTAATCAACATGGCGTGGAGTTTGCTTAATCTAAAAAAAATTTCGAGAATTCATTATCATAAAATGGTTCGAATTCCTGAGATGGCACGTGAATGAAATTTTTGTTGCAGAACATACTATATATATATATATATTATATATATATATATATATAATATATATATAATATATATATGAGTGAGTTATGTTTTAGAATAGACCGTAGAGAAATCACCGCAGTGAAGACAGTGTATGTGAAAGGACTATGGAGTTGCCGATTCTCTGTTCCATCGCCTTCTACATTAGGAGCTGTGATTCAAGTTTATATCTGATATAATATCAACTGTACTTTCCTGCTAACAATGAACAATTCAATCTCATTTATATCTATCCATCGAGAAAATGATTTTTCCTACAGTTACGTTGAAAAGTGGCCATTGCTGCACTGATTACAGAATCACTTTTCCGCTCTAGTGCGGCAAAAATTTTTCTGCACTCCAGATTTGCAACATGGCAACGCAAAATACTTAGTAGGTTATATGGAGCAACAGTGCAGCAAAATCAAAATGAAGTTGGTAACAGTGAGTGGGCTGCTATAGTGAGCAACGAAGCACAACGAGCAAATTATTACTATTATATATTATAACCAAGGACAACATTTTTATTCAATTTGACAATAAATTAAGGTTTTTATCATAATAAAATTACACAGAAAAACATTTGATGGATTTCAGGCAATTTTACCCATAATACCCACTTTTCATATTCATGGTAACTGTAGGAAAAACTTAATGTGAAATACGTGCGCAAAGTTCCTCTGCTGCACTCAAGAAACCATTCCGCCCTCGCCTTTCTTTCGGTGCAGCAAACTGTCACTTTGCGCACTAGTTGCACAAATAACTATTCCATGCGTTAATAAAACATTTCCATAATTCAGATATGTTTGTGTTCAATATATTTATTCATATAACCATCAAACATAAATTAATAGAGATAAAAATCTCAGTACCCTTTTAAATTATTTTATTACAACATGTTTCGGACATGCCATTGCCATGAGAATGGCAATATTAATGCCATAAAATGGCATTAATATCCGAAATTGGCAATGTCCAAAAATGGTATTAATGTCCGAAACATGTTGTGATAAAATAATTTGAATGGGTACTGAGATTTGTGTTTCTATTCAAATTACAAGTAGCCCTAAAGAAAAAAGACATCCAACATACATTTTGCCTACAGTGCGGACTTGGATAAGGATAGATCTATCTGCTTTTCCTAAAGACAGATTAGGGTAGTAAACTATTGATAATCAGGTGCTGACTTCATGACGTGAATCTTTATACTATTTATATTATAGTTTGCAGGGAATATATTCAATAACTTGAGTTTTTATGGAATATATTGTCCATATATTAAATAATATTCATATCATTGAAGTATTGTTCCAGAGGTTTAGTTGTTGTAAATGATGGTATAATTTTCCTGAATGAAAAAGACTAAGAAATTGTCAAAACACATTAGTCTTTTTCATCCAATATAAATAGTTAACACAATATCAACTTCTCAACTACACAAAAAGTATAGTCTTCTGTTTGCAAACTAGTCTAGTTGTTCCGAATGATCAGAAGAGCATCGTAGCATTTGTTGGCTCTTTCAGGTCAAATAGAATAGAATAGAGCAGCTGCCTTTTTTTCACCAGATGTGATAGAAGAGTCTGACAGTCGTATCGACGTTTGAAACGTTACGTTAGTGGCCAGCCCGGTGAATGTGAATCACTGAAACTATTCATTTTGAACATGTTGTTTTTGGGCTGAGGTAGTTCTTATCACAGAGTTTAGGATCGAACTTGTTGCTCCTTAAATAACATTGCAACACTAGCGTCACTTTCTCCAATAAAAGCTAACTAAAATTTTGGTTTATACCGTCAGTTGACTGAATTTAAAACCCATTCTAATAAATGCGACCATGCATTGATTAAACCGGTTCAATAGTTAATTTTATCCAAAAGAGTTCATTGAGAAGCAACTCAAAAAATCGATTAAAATCTTAATTATCTATTAAAATTACCAATGATTATTGAAAAAAAAAAATTTGGAGAAAGCGACCCTACTAGAGTTGCCATGAACGCTGTGAATGTTTTGTTTTCAGGCGGCTTCATTTGCTAAAACAGGGCTGAATCCTTTCCCGCACCCACAACATAAATTGCATAAACCTGCAACCTGATTATTCGTATTTGAAGTTACTCAGAAACAAGAGCCTTTCTGAACATTCACGAAGAACTTTTCCAGTCCAAAAACAACGAGTCCAGTATGAATTTGATGGTATATGCTGATAAATGTCATAGGAAAGTTCAGAAAATCATATTTCAATTCCAATGGAGAACATTTTTATCAAAATGTTATATACAGAAAATAATTTCTTCTCCCATTGGTGCAGTAAATGACAACCTTTTTACTTCTCATTCATGACCATCGGATTGAGAAAATTAATTTTTTAACGAACTAGTCACCTCTTGAAATAAACTGAAGTTGAATCAAATCTTGAAATCGAATTTGACTGAAAGACCCTACAATTTCAGTTGTTTCCGTTGTACAATACATACTTTTAAAATCTCATAAATTAGGCTTTTTCTCTGATTTTTTGTTCTATTCTCTTCGCTGATGAATTCCCTTCTACCGAATCATTTCGCACAGTCAAATAATGGAGGTGATCAAGGTATATATGCAGCATATGTGCTGATATTTTGACCGGTGAGGGTTCATTGTTCCAGGGCGTTCGCATGACCTTTGACCCTCTGACATTTGCAAATGATGATGATGAACCTGGAAGGTCTGCTGACTGTACATGGCATTCGTGCTATTCAATCAATCTCAATTTTCTCGTATTTTTCAAACTTGAATTGTTTCAGTAATAGCTGAATAGTTGCATGAAAATGTATGGCGGAATAGTGGTGTAGCAACCGGAAATAGTTCCTAAATTGTGATTGTGATAATTTCATGTTTGGTTGTGTCTAATTAATTTATGTTCTGAATGAAGTAGTGATATCCTTTTATATTCAGGCTTCACACTAATGTAATTGTATAGGCCTACAGATACAAAAAATCACTTCGCTTATATAGGCTACATGATTCAATTGCAAAATTGCAAGTTAATCAGTCCAGTAGACATGATGATCTGTCAAACATAATATTCCTATCCCGTACGTGTATAAACCAGTTCTTTCCTTTTTTTTCAATTTCAATTTTATTAAAAACACACAAAACAAAACAAAACAAAATTACAAAGAATTATGAAACAAATAAAACACAATAAGATACCTAGCCAACTATGGTTTCCCATGTAATAGGCAGGCAAAGAAGAGAAGAGAGAAGTGATGAGGAAAAAAGGGAAGGGAGAAAAAGGGGGAAGGAAGAAAACAGAGGAATAGGTACTCGAAATAAAGGTAAGCGAGTCCACTGAAAAATGAAAAAACAATGCTGGAGCAGAAATCTCGAGTCATATATCTAAATGGAAGAAGAAATTACTGTATGTCCAGTTTTTTATAACCAGTTTAATTTTTCCGCTGATCTTATTGTCCATGAGAAAGTGATTAGGAATGAGGTTTATTATTTTAGTACCTATGTAAATTAACTGCCTCCTTATACATTCAATATTAGTGTTATAGGTTACATATTTGTTAGCAGTGGCCCTTAGATATAATAATCAAGTGTAGAGTTTATTGTGAGAGGAAAATCGGATCTATATTTTATTAAGTACTAATTACGGTTTTTATGTATAATTGACGTATAGTCATGACCTCAAAATCACTAAAAACCATATCCGTTGGATAGAGCCTGGGTTTGCTCAATATAGACTTATCATAGAATAGATAAGTTCTTCAACTTGGTGCTAACCTAATGAAGTGACGGAGCTCAAATCGTGTTTAGAAACTTTTTTTCAACTTGATGCCAACCTGACGAAATTGGACTGGTTATTAATTTAGTTGCCTATTTTAACTATCTGTTTCGAAGTGATAGTCTCTCCAGATTATATTTCTATATTAACATGAGTAGTATGTATTTATGTTCCATGATTAAGATTTGAACATCAATTCTGAAAAATCTAGAAGGAAAATTGAAGTTTGGGCTTCGAGGTGCACGAGATTGATATTTTTTATAATATATGTGCAAAATTTGGAGATCTAAATCATTCCCGTTTTTTCGGTATGCAATCCACAAGGTGACATGTTTTGATGCGAACAAACACAACCCTACTCTCTCTTATCATATAGATAATAAAGGAAAGTACTGGCTCATACATGTACGGGATAGGAAAATTATGTTTGACGCATCATCATGTCTGAACTACTGGACTGAAATTAGCTTGTAACTACTTGGTCTACTTAAAACTTTTCAAGATTCCACTTGGTCAAGTTTTCAATTTGTCAAGTTTTTAAATAGACCCTTGCGTAGCGCGGGTTACCTGCTAGTTATTGAATATTTCAAAGCTGGCTCTCAAACACTCGTGTGAATCAATTGAATAAAGTGATAGGGTAGGTGTTGTGGGGCGTTGATGACATTGATTATCCATCAATGTGATGTGTGTTGACACGTCTCTGCTGGTGTTGGGTCGTTGGTTGAGGTAAGGTCAGAGGTTGAGAAGTGTTCACGCAAATGTCAACTCAGAAGCCAACTGAGTGTACTACAGTACATGTCACACTCATGCTAATAATATTCACTTTAGGTTATTCAAAATTAGGTAAGAAAATGCTAACAAAATCATCTGTTGTCTTGGTGAACGTGATATTATCGAGCTATAAATTTATGTGTTCTTTGACCGAGCGAAGTGAAGTCTAAAGGTGCGTACAGATATACGCGCCGCGAACATGAGCAATTCACTTTTAATCAGCTGATTATATCTGTATTTTTACAGAAACGGTAAGATACAGATATAAAAAGCTTGGCATCAGCTGATTAAAAGTGAATTGCTCATGTTCGCGGCGCGTAAATTTGTACGCACCTCAAGATTCAAGTCGACGGTTTGGCATTTTTCTTAATGTTTAAATGTTTATATGTTAATATGTTTTTATGTTGCGCATTTACGGCGAAACGCGGTAATGGATTTTCATGAAATTTGACAGTTATGTTTCTTTTTAAATTGCGCGTCGACGTATATACAAGGTTTTTGGAAATTTTGCATTTTAAGGATACTAATATAAAAAGAAAAAGAAGCCTCCTTCATACGTCAATATTAGAGTAAAATCAGACTATAGAATTATTCATCATAAATCAGCTGTCGA
>NW_024095715.1:0-6653 GCF_014356525.2 Nilaparvata lugens
TGCTCCAAAGGGCTGATGGTAACGTTTGTTGAAACGCCTCTCCTTCTTCTGTCCTCCTCTTCTTCGTATTCTGGAATCACTCCATATGGTGGTTTTTTGGTGATTGCATTTGTTGAAAAGACACCACACTATAATGTTGATGGTACTACACTATATAGCTGATGTTTAACACTATTCTATTGACCTACTTTTCACTGTTATTGAAAGCTACTCTACTCACTAATTTAGATGTTTACTGTACGACTGCTCGACTACGACTCCGAATGTACGACTGTACGACTGACGACTACGAATAGTGAACTACGTGGACTATCGGCTTGAGATAACAGTAGACGTTGCGACATAAACGCCCTATACTATGGGATATCTACTTATGCTATGTTTCTCTCTATGATATTATCTAGAGAACTACCTCTTCGAAACAGATGGCTGAAGTAGGCGACTAAATCAATTTCTAGTCCAATTTTGTCAGGTTAGCTAGGTTGAGGAAGGTGATTAAACAAGATTTGAGTTCGTCACTTTATTATACTAGTACTAGTTTGAAGATCTATACTATCACTTGTAGTTCTGTGAACAGTAGACCTCACGCAGTATTCTCATCCACAAGTACCTGGTTGAAACTATAGACCTTATGGAAATACAGCAATAGACTGGCTTCTCCACACATCTGTGTAATCACTTGTCACTGATTTATGATGAATAATTCTATAGGTCTGATTTTTACTCTCATATTGGCGTATGAAGAAGGCTCCTTCCTCCTTTATATTATCCACGAATGCAAAATTTCAAAAACCTTGTATATACGTCGACGCGCAATTAAAAAAGGAACACCTCTCAAATTTCATGAGAATCATTTACCGCGTTTTGCCGTAAATGCGCAACTTATATACATTAAAAACATTTAAAGAAATGCCAAACCGTCGACTTGAATCTAGACCTCACTTCGCTCGGTCAATAAAGGAAAGAACCGGCTTATACACGTACGGGTAGGAAATTTTGTTTGACGCATCATCACGTGTCTAAACTACTGGACTGAAATTAACTTGATACTCTGCATATAGGTTCTTAGTTTCCGACGATGTTTCTACCTATCTAAAATCTTCAACATTCCACTAGGTCAAGTTTTCAGTTTGTCAAGTTTCGAAATAGACCCTTGCATAGCACAGGTTACGTTCTAGTGATACATAAGAAAAACGAAAAACCGTCATTTCCAATCTTAGACCTCACTTCGCTCGGTTGACAAGTTGAATAGGAGTGTAATATTCAGCTATCGTGAGGTCCATGATATAATGGCAGTGGAGAAAGATGGGAGATCATCGTTGCCGAACCTCTGTCTTCTCATGCCTTCTATAGACGGTAGCTGATACAGGTTTATTGATGTAATATCAACTGTTCATTCTCGTTAAAATAATCAATTATATTTTATCAAGCAAGAAACGTAACTGTATTGAGGTCCCCGTTATAATGGCAGTGGAGAAAGATAGCAGAACATCGTTGCCGATCCTCTGTCTTGTCAATGCCTTCTATAGACTGTAGCTGATACAGGTTTATTAATGTAGCCTAATATTAAACGATCATTCTCGTTTGAAATAATAAATCAAGCAAGAAATCATTTTATCAATAATTTTATAATACATTCTCATAATTATCGAAATAAAATTTCCGTTAACTAATGATTGATTCCACATTGTTAAAAGACGATCTGCCAACAGAGAAAAGCGAGAAAGAGATAGCGCTTCTTGTTTTGTTGATGATAGACAAGGATAGCATATCATTGCTAATCAACACTGCTATTATAAAATAGACTTCAATAAAGGAATGATATCCATTTGTTTCGAACGAGAGAAATTCATAGAGAAATTAAATCTAGCCTCTCTTATCACCTTCTCTCACTGGCTCTAACTCTCTCTCTCTCTCCTCAATTTCTGTTTTTTCCTCTTAAATTTCATAATAATTAAACTTTTACAATATTTCAATTAATGAATAAATCCTTAGTTTATTAATCAAATTAACGTTTTTGGTAGAGAGTTAGTGGGGAGGATATATGAATATTGTTTTCTAAGAAGAAGAATGACATTGATATGTCCAAAGCTCCGCCAATTTATGTACATGCATTACAATATAATTGTCTATAGTTATTATATTACAAATTTCTTTTTCATATCATATTCAGTTCAATAATTATTTCTTAGTCTATATTATGTAATTCATCTATAATTTTGCTGTATTGTAAGCTATTGTATATAAGTGTATAAGCCAGTATATATTGTAATCTACATTAATAAAGTACTCAATGAATCAATCAATCTCTCTCTTTCTTTTTTCCTCCTTCTTCTACATCATCTTCACTCCTCATATTCTTCATCATCACCGTCCCTCGTCTTCTTCTTCTTCTTCTCTCTTCTCTCTTCTCTTTTTTCTTCTCTTCTTCTTCTTGTTCTCTCCTTCTTCTTCCTCTTCTTCATATTCACCTTTTTGAAGAGATGAGAGGAGTAGAAAAAGAATGAGGAATTGTTGAAAAAAAGAGTAGGAAGGAGGAGAAGTGAAAGAAGAAGAAAGAAGACAAGAAGAAGAAAAAAAGAGGATTTGATGGAGGGAAAATATGATGTGAGTGAAGGAGAATCAGAAATTTCTGAGTTGAAAAAGAGATTAAGGGGAAAGGAAGCAAGAAAAAAGAGAGAGGGGATAACCAAGAGAAGAGAAGAAGAAGAAGAAGAAGAATATGATGATGATGGAGCTGGAAAATTAAGTCATATTATGACTTATCGATCAATCATAGATTCAAGAAAGATGAAAAATCAAGAAACCATGCCATGAAATCATGTAACAAAGATACATTGGAGCTCCATGCGTATCTTTTCGGATGCAACACGTTGCTTTTGAGATAATACGAAGAGCATCTGTTGCTCATGGGAAGATACATTAAGCTCCTTGTGTATCTTTTCGGATGCAATACGTTGCTTTTGAGAAGATACAAAAGAGCATCTGTTGCTTATCAAAGAAATACATTGAAGCTCCTTGTGTATCTTTTCGTATGCAACACGTTGCTTTTGAGATGATGCAAAGGAGCCTTTGTTGCTTATGGGAAGATACAATAAAGTTCCTTGTGTATCTTTTCGGATGCAACACGTTGATTTAAAGAAAATACAGACTACCATTTGTTGCTCGTGGAATAGTATATTTCGCACCTAGGGCAGAAAATGAGATTTTTCCGGCTCGAAATCGGTTTTCATGTCCGAGGCCATAGACCGATGACTGGAAAAGATTGTGAGCCAGAAAAACATTTTTTCCGTGGTGCAAACGCTATTTTCGCCACACTACAGATATTGCTGACAAAATAAATAAAGAATACTTGTTATCGTACTATCTCTTGATTTAAGTGGTAGAAGATTTGCAGTCAGGATTTCAGATTCTTTTAAAATTTCACTTGGAATATCACGGGCGTCGTCATCTTCAAGCATTTTTGAAAATCTGGAATGCGCTAATCAACAATGAATAATTGAATAAAAATGGATGCAAAGTGAATGCTGAATTAGTTTGATTCAAAACTCGAACTGAAATCATGACGACTTTGATGAAGAAAGTAGACACTCACTCGATCTAGTGGATGACTTATTAACTACGGATATCCATGAGCGGCTGGAAGAGACAACTTTCTGGCCTAGACCGGAAAAGAAACCTGTTCCTTACGTCAGACGAGAGTCTAGCCTAAAAGATGATGTTCAATTATGCGGGAGTTGAGTTTATACTTTTTTATTCTTTCAAATGACAATAGGATGATTTATTATAAATGTTTTAATCATTGAATAATGAAAACAATATGAAAAGTTTTTGATCACCTTTCTTAGTTCCATGTTAGCGGCTGGGAAGGGTACTCTTTCCGGCCTAGACCGGAAAAGAAACCTGTTTCTTACGTCAGACGAGAGTCGTCTGCAAACAATGTCTCCAGATCTACGTAGGGACTGGAAAACAGCTGCTTTCTGTGCAGTGTGGCGAAAAGATACATTCTCGAAATTTGGTGAAGGACATTTTGAGGGAGAAATGAGGAGAAAATCTAAATGAGAGAAAGTTCTCAAATAATGTTGGCACTCAGAAGAAGTGAGTAGCAACTCCAAAAAGCTCCTTGTGTATCTTTTCGGATGCAACGCATTGCTTTTGAGAGATACAGAGGAGCATCTGTTGCTTATGGAAAGATACATTTTCGAAATTTTGGTGATGGACAATTTTGATTGATTGATTGATTGAGTACTTTATTTATGTAGATTACAAAATATACTGGCTTATACACTAATATACAATAGCTTACAATACAGCAAAATTATAGATGTATTTACATAATATAGACTAAGAAATATTATTGAACTGAATATGATATGAAAAAGCAATTTGTGATATAATAACTATAGATAATTATATTGTAATGCATCTACATAAATTGGCGGAGCTTTAGACATATCAATGTCCATTCTTCGGAAAGAATATTAAAAATATCCCCCCACTAACTCTCTACCAAATTGGTATTTATTTGAATTAGGTTGATTGATTGTTGATTGATTGATTGAGTACTTTATTTATGTACATTACAATATATATACTGCTTATACACTCATGATACAATACAGCAAAATTATAGATGAATTTACATAATAAAGACTAAGAAAATAATTATTGAGCTGTATATGATATGAAAAAGCAATTTGTAATATAATAACTATAGATAATAATTATATTGTAATGCATGTACATAAATTGGCGGAGCTTTGGACATATCAATGTCCATTCTAAGAAACAATATTAAAAAAATCCTCCCCACTAACTCTCTACCAAATTGAGGGAGGAATGGAGAGAAAATCTAAATGAGAGAAAGTTCTCAAAAAATGTTGCACTCAGAAGAAAGTGAGGCTCCTTGTGTATCTTTTCGGATGCAACGCGTTGCTTCTGAAAGATACAGAGGACATCTGTGCTATGGAAAGATACATTTTCGAAATTTTGGTGATGGACAATTCTGAGGAGAAATAAAGGGAGAATCTAAACGGGAAAAAGTCTTCAAAAAAGTTGGCACTCAACAGAGTGGCCTTGCCGGCTTCAAGTTGGGACTAAGTTGAAAGTGCGTGGACCCTCTAAGTGGAACAGGGACTTAGTTCTCTGAATCATAATATAATCAGTCAAGTGGCCTCTTACTTCGCCCTAAGTTCAGCGCAAGTCCGCCCGGCTGTCTCCCCTAAGTAATGAATCGACTTAATTAAGTTTCAAGTCCATGTGCGCATGTGATTCCAAGTTCCGACTTGATAGAGCTATAGGCTAGCTGGATATTACACTCCTATCGACTTGTTGACCGAGCGAAGTGAGGTCTACGATCTGTTATGATATCCATAATATTATAATGGCAGTGTTGACTAGCAATGGTATAGCTATCCTTGTCTATCATTCAAAAAAGCTGATAAGTAGATAAACTGATAAGATATGATAGATAAGCGTAAGTAATTGCCATGGTATAGGGCGTTTATGTCGCAACTTTTACTGTTATCCCAAGCCGAATACTGTCGACTATTGTCGATTTTTACTGTTTTGTTGGGGGTGAGAGTTTATGAACGGCACAATATGAGAGACTACCAGCGTCACACAGCTTCACGGAAAAGAATTACATGAACTATCGGCTTGAGATAACAACAAAAGTTGCGACATAAACGTCCTATACCATGGCATATCTACTTACGCTATTGTTTCTCTATGATATTACACTCGTATTCGACTTGTTGACCGAGCGAAGTGAGGTATACGATCAGCTATGATATTTATGGTGAGGTCCACGTTATAATGGCATTATGGCATATTACATTGATTGATGTTGCTATCCTGTCTATCATTCAACAGCAGATAGCGCTTTGCTCTGTTGCCAGATCCCTTTTTAACAATGTTGATATTGAATCAATTACAAAATATTTCGTCTTGATTATGGAAATTCATTATTGAGATATATAATTTCTTGCTTGATAAAAACTAGTGGTTCTGGAGCAGTAGACCTCACGCAGTATTCTCATCACAAGTACCTGATTGGAACAATAGACCTTATGGAAATACAGCAATAGATGGCTTCTCCACACATCTTTGTAATCACTTGTCAGCTGATTATGATGAATAATTCTATAGTCCGATTTTTACTCTTATACTGGCGTATGGAGGAGGCTCCTTTTTCCTTTTATATTATCCTTGAAATGCAAAATTTCCAAAAACCTTGTATATACGTCGACGCGCAATTAAAAAAGTACATACCTGTCAATTTTATGAAAATCTATTACCGCGTTTTTCGCTGTAAATGCGTAACATATAAACATTTAAACATTTGAACATTCAAATATTTAAACATTAAAACATTAAGGAAACGCCAAACCGTCGACTTGAATCTTAGACCTCACTTCGCTCGGTCAATTATATTGCTTTGTTTCTTTTGTTTTGATATGTTATTGTTTGATGCTTATTATTGGTTGAATTGTTTTTGTTTTTCAATTGTATTGTATCATGTCATATCTATCATTGTATATTTAAGTATATGCCCAAATGTAGAGAACTCGTCCCTCGCACACAGGTTGTTCCATGTGACAAACTTCCTCAAGTTTTATATAATATGTTTATTGTGTATTGTTTGTACTTTC
>NW_024095716.1:0-5892 GCF_014356525.2 Nilaparvata lugens
TCCTACTACTGAGAATAAAATATGAACCAGCATTTTTCGGATTACCCTGATTTTCAAAATGTTTCGTGTCGGAAATTGACAAATTGAAAATTATAGAGATGTGTTCCACGATAAGATCAAACTCTATCGGGATATATTAAACATGGATTGGATCCATGAATACAAAACAATTTAAAAATGAATTTGGGTTCCTACTACTGAGAATAAAATATGAACCAACATTTTTTGGATTCCCCTGATTTTCAATATGTTTCGTGTCGGAAATTGACAAATTGAAAATTATAGAGGTGTGTTCCATGATGAAATTCCATGTTCCATGATAAGAACAAACTTTATTGGAATATATTAATCATGGATTGAATACATGAATACAAAACAATTTAAACATGAATTTGGGTTCCTTCTACTGAGAATAAAATATGAACCAGCATTTTTTGGATTACCCTGATTTTCAAAATGTTTCGTGTCGGAAATTGACAAATTGAAAATTATAGAGGTGTGTTCCATGATGAGAAATAAGAACAATTTTTATTGGAATATATTAATCATGGATTGAATACATGAATACAAACAATTTAAACATTAATTTGGGTTCCTACTACTGAGAATAAAATACGAACCAACATTTTTTTGGATTCCCCTGATATTCAAAATGTTTCGTGTCGGAAATTGACAAATTGAAAATAATAGAGGTGTGTTCCATGATGAAAAATAAGAAAACACTTTATTGGATAAAAAAGACTATTAAATTGTCAAAATACAAGATTTATTGATACTTAGAAAGACCGGTTTCGGTTATTACACCATTGTCAATCTCTCATAAACTCTGTTTAATCTGTGGTTTTTGACAATTTCTCAGTCTTTCTCATAAAATATGAATAATTACCACAATATCAACTTCTCAACTACACAAAAAGAGAAACTTTATTGGAATACATTAATCATGGATTGAATACATGAATACAATTGATACATGAATTTTGGCTCCTGTGACAGAGAATAAGAAATAAACCAAAATGTTGAGATTCTTCTGAGTAAGCCAGGAGCGTATATAGGGGGGAAGGGGCCCGGGCCCCCCGAAATAATGAATATAGAGAATAATAAGTACAGTAATCTGAATTTTTGAAGGTGAAGGTATTTTTGACGGCATGACGGTAGAGTAAAAAGGGCGTTCAGCGCAAATTACTCTATGAATATGAGAAGCAAAACTGATAATATATAAAGTATCATGAGGTATTTACTTGACCTTACAATATCGGGGCACCGAGCTTCGCTTGTTATTTATTTATTGATAAACGGAAAACAATTCTTCAAAATGATTGGTGAAGGACAAACAGGCACAGCCCAAAACTGTTTCTTCCCCGAATTTTGATTTATACACTATAAATGGTCCAAAAAGTAGATTATGTTTCATACACTTGAATTCAAGTCCAATTTTCACTCAAAATTTATTAAAACAGAAAAGTTCTAATTTAGATTGTTTAAAAACCAAATTGAATAACAAAATAACACTCACTAATCACTTAAAACTGTGAAATAATAATTAACTTTGAATATGATGATATACTCTAATAATTATTTAGAGTGATAAACCATGTCATGTCAACAAATCAGATTATCTTGATCAAATTTCTAGATAATATTTCTCACGAGATACGGAGAGCTGATTGAATGATTACACAGCCGATCTTCCACACAGGCACACGCATCTCCTGTTATCGACAGACGACGAAATTGTAATCTGTTCTTCCAAGAATGAATTATACTTTTAATGTCCTTCAGCGAGTTTTCCCAGGGATGAGATATAGTGCCACAGTATACATACAGTATGGAAACTTGGCAAGTACCCTGACGCTAAAATCCGTCATCTTGTTAGGAAGCGCCGCATTGTAATAGTATTGATGGTAGGTTCGGATCACTTTAATGATCGGATCAATTGATATCGTTCACTGCTACGAGCAATCAAAGACCAGGATTGGAACTTCCCAAGGTCACGTGACGTGTTTAGTATTGGCGTCATGTAAAAAGCATTGGTTAGATAGGCGATTGATTACAAGTTTCCATTCTGTATATTCTGTGATAGTGCAATCGAATTTTTATATCATGAACCTACTATGTTCCAAATTTCGTGAAAATCGTTAGATCTGTTGAACATAAATAACCAGATAAAAAAATAACCAAATATAAAAATAACCAGATATTAAAATATAAACAGACATACAGAAATTGCTCACAATATAATAGGATTAACCTTGCTCCCCCCCCAAATATATTCTATATATGGCACTGAGTAGGAACATTTCAAGATCCTGACAAATCTTTCAAAAACTTAGCACCTCTCTCAAGGATTTCTCAACCCTGACATTCTGGTGCAAATCCTGACGTATGGTAATCCTAGTTCCTTCTCATGATATCATCCAAGTACCAGAAAATGTGAAATACCTACTATTAATTTTCATGTTGAGACTTGATAGATTGCAATGAGTAATAGGACTAGTATATTGGATGGATCCTGAATATTCATTTGATAGTGGATATTATCATAAAGAAAATATCCATACCTAACAGTGGTGTTGTTTGTGATATTGTGGTACTCTCCATAATGAAATCACAAATTTAAATTGTCAACCACTTTCATTTAAAGTGGTTGACAATTTCAATTCGTGTTTCCATATCCATACCTTCTATTCGTCTTCGATATAACTGCTATCATCCTTCAATTACTTATTTATACTATACTATTAACGCAATTATACTGAAGCTAAACTACAGTTGTATTATATAATTCATTTATCACTCAAACGGCATATCAATCAGGCACTTATTTATACTACAGTTATACAAAGTCATTAGTGGAAACTTTATAGCGCTCAAGTTTCTCCGAACAATCTTCTCTAATTATCTTCTCCAAGTGTGTCATCCACCGACCAAAGTAAAGTTGATAACCGAGGTACTCTTATCATCTTATCTGATCTGTCTCTCAAAGCTAATGCATGTTGAGGCTTTACTCCCATGTCGTAATGATCAAATAATTGCTTCTCTTATCATATTCCAGAGTATTGAAGAAACCTCTTCTTTTTTTATTGAGTTGCTCTTATCTACGAAAGTAATTGAATTCAAACAGTAAATGTAATTAGAACCTCATTTGATTATCTTTCTTCATGATTGGAATAAGTTTGCTGCATATTTTCATGGAGAGAAGTTGTCATAAGCTATTTAAAAAATATTTTGGAAAAATATTACGCAATCTTTTTACAATGATAGTACTCACATAACCCTTTTCCCATTCTATAAGGATCAGGTAAAATGTATGATTGTTCATCATTTTCCTCAGGTCTTGAAGAATCCCGAGCATCGCGTGATAATACCTGCATTTTTCTACATCATCAGAGCATTAGAAAACCTAGAACATTAAATTGTTTATTTATTACAACAAGAATAGATGAAGTAACTTTTGTCATTACAAAAAAATCATTGATTTCATTATTTATTGGACACAAGTCCCAAAAATTGCGCTGTTCATAAACACAATTTTTTTTTACAAGAAAACACCGAATGGGAGAGAGAAACTGAGATAACTCCTTGTACTATTTCTCTCCCAAATCTAGATTATATTTAAGAAGTCCGAAATGAGGTTATGATTTCAAATTTTTGAAATTTGGTTCTTTTTCACTCAAATACAACAGAAACTAAGAATTTTGAATTTTTACGGTTGAGAAACTGGATAGAAAAAGAATATAACAATCAAACCACTCTATTAATTGGAACATTCTTACGTAATTTTACAAAATTCAGAGACAGAAAACCACAACTAAAGCTGCGTTTACACCAAAGTTAATAACAAAATGTTAATAACTTTATTTTTATAGATTCTATTAGATTAAACATAACTTATCAATATCGGGGACCGAGCTTCGCTCTGGAGTACAAAAGCATAGACAATTTATTACGAAAGAAGAAATTATAATAACATTCCTACAGGAATGTTCTATTTAATCACAGTAAATAGAGATTAATTCCCAGAAGAATGCAAAAAATTTTGCTCACAAAGGCCCAGTTGCACAAGAGCCGGTTAAATTTTAATCCTGATTAACTTTTCGAGAACCAAATCAGAGAAGACCATTTAAAAAAGATGGATTTACTGGAATTAATCAGGATTGAAAATAACCCGGCTTTTTTGCAACCGGCACTTAGTACCTGATTGAAAGTTCAACAGCTGAGTCATAATTTTGACACTGTCCCACACACATGAACTCGCTCACTCACTTCCATCACCAACAGACGACGAAATAATCATCATCATCTGTTTTCCCAAGGATGAATAATAATTATCCTTTTAATGTACTTCAGCGAGGTTTCTCAGGGATGAGACCTAGTGCAATCGAATCTCTATATTATAAACCTACTACGTTCTGAATTTAGTGAGAATCGTTAGAGCCGTTTTCGAGATCCGGTGAAATACGAACATATAAACATAGAAACATCCAAACATCTAAACATATAAACAGAAGTTGCTCGTTTAATAATAAAGGATAAACTTGTGTGTTTGTCAAGTTCGGTTCAATCTAATAGAATCTATAAGGATTAAGTTATTAACATTTTGTTCATAAATTTTGTGTAAACCCAGCTTTATTATTCAGCTCTTAAATTGGGTAACAATTTAACAAAAATTAGCTCTTATTCAAAAATAATTCAACTCTTTAATATTGTTGTGTGGAAACATTACATTGAATGATTGAAATCGAAATAAATATTCCTTTATTTTCTTACACATAAGCAACAGCCAACTAGCAGTACTTCATGGAAAGTAGTATGTAGTCTAGCAAAGTATAAGTATTTGTGATATTAGTAGTACTAGATTAGCAAAGTAAAAAGGAACTCAAAAACCGTACTCCATAGATAGTACTTCGAACAGTACAACCTACATAAATTCACGTCTATCATTCCCAAACCTCAGATGACACAAAAGGAAGCCATCCACACTCGATCATCTATCGACATCATTAGGAGATTCCCATCTTTCTTCGACGTCTGTGACGATATATTCTTGCCACTGCCACCTCGATCCCGAGACCACTGCCTAACTGGCGAACACACATCAATCATCTTCAACTTATCAATTCCTCCTCAGCTCACATTATTGTGGCAATCATGTCTTAACTAGCATCGACCTAACTAGAATCTCTCTTCAACTCCTTAGTCCAGTCACTATATACAATGGTCCATGCAATTTATATTGTAGTTCTGGTTTTTTAATATATTATTTGGGTACATGAGAGAAGTCCAGAACTAATTTCTTCATTCAAAATTTCCTTGTGCTAGATACAGAGTGGCCCAAAAACCTCGTATTTTCGGCTCATTTTCCAGTTTTCAGCTATTTCTGCCAAATCTCGTTATCAAACAGAAAAATTTACTCTCGCCTTTTTTCTAGTTTATGAAATTCTAAATAAAATGAGATCATTCAAAAATCTCTATCTCCAATGAGTACTGAGTTATGATTTTTCAAAAATGAGTGAAATTTGGAGAAAAAATCAATTTTGATGAATTTTAGTTTTTGATCAACAACATCTTCCGATTGTTACCATTTAGATGTATAATTCAAAATCCCTTTGGTCGTATCTTTGTGCACTACAATCTGAGATCAGGCAGAGCGCTCTATCTCATATAGATTTCCAGGTACACCTGACAACAATGCTCCTTGTATTGTGAAAAACACCTAATTTCAGCTTCAACCATCATCACCAACTACATAGTCTTCACATTAATATTTCGCACAATGACATAAGTTCAAGAGATTATGTTCTTTGAAAATCACCCGTTAGATGCACTCCATTTCAGTATTTCCCGGTGGAGAGGCGCGCTTAAGGACACCTCAAGGATCACAATTACAAA
>NW_024095717.1:0-6014 GCF_014356525.2 Nilaparvata lugens
TTCTAAATTTATTTCAAAGTTATCTTCTTTATCATCTTTAAAAGTTTAGGCACACATCCTGTATAGCTCGCTAATGAAGCGTTTATGGATATATGTTCATATGAACTTTTTTCTTATTTTTAACTTCTACTATCACGTATCAAATTATTTTACCATAATTATGAATCAGCCTGTGTACTATAAATTAATAGATATAGAATTGGAATAGTACCGTACCATTTTTCAACAACACATATAGTGTTTTGATTATTATAGAACAATTGACAATATTGATAATTTATTGCACTATAATTCGGGAATATTTTCTTTCCCGTCTTCAGGTACAAATTCGAATAAATAAACATATAATATAAGATGTCATATCTTCCTTGTAGTTGTCTTTTTAAATTCATCATTGCCTGTCATTTTGTTACTTTGTCTTGTGTTTGTAAAGATTGAGATGTGACCTAGTCTCCGTAATATCATTTATTTTAGTGTTGGATAAGCTCTATATTCTTTCTATTGACTTGTTTGCAGTACCTAGTTGTTCGAACTCACTGCCGGCGCACAAGTTGTATGCTGGTAGTGCTATTAAGTAAGTTGGATTATTTATTTTATTGATCTGAATTATTTTATGGCAAAATAGAATGAATTTGAATCAGTATTGACTAAACCAAGATTATTGAAACAATGTCTATCATTTGTTGATTATAAAACATAATATAAGGTTTTAAATGTTCAATGTTTTGAATACTAAGTCAACACTGATATTTTTTATTCATTTTGATTTTCACCTGGAGATGAGAGTAAGTGCTTTAATGATTTTATAATATTTTGAGGTTCATTGTATTTTGAAAAGAAGTAAAAGGTCTTTTTTAAAATTCTGTACTATTTCCTCTTCATTTGTTTTATCTCGATATTCTAGTTATTAACCGATTAATTATTTATTACTGCCGATGAATATTGATCCCTTCATAATTGTGATTTTTTTAATAATTTCTGACATCCGGTATCACAAAAAACATTGAAAATTCGAAATCAGAACTTTCCTATCACGATTAATGGCCAAGTTGCCCAAGCCGCAAAAATTGCTGAGTACAAATATTGACGTCACTCGACAGTGAGACGCTGTCGATACGCACAAGTTTACACTGAACTGAAATTGGCTGCCAACAGAGAGTCGCTCCACTTGTAAAAACGCTACTGGCTAGTGCCGCAAATGTGCATCGAGCCTAACAGCATTATAAAACCTGTTCATAAAAACCCACTTCTGGGCTACAACAATGACAATGTAGCCTATGAACTTCAATGAAGTTATGTACGAACGTAAATGGAACTTCAATGTACATGTAAATTAATAGACACATTTCAATCATTCTAGCTTTGTAGGCTCAAACTGTGAGGAGAAGACTTGGATAACAATCCCATATTTAAGCCTTGTATCTGATAAGATAGGTAGGGAATGGAAGATGAATAGATTTCATGTTGCCTTCAAGACCAAACCGATTCTAAAAGTCTATTTAGCTGGAGTAAAGACAAAATTGATATTTGGGATAAAAGCGGGGTGTACAACTTAAATGTGATGATTGTTATGCTTGTTATGTGGGTCAGACTGGTAGAAGTTTAAAAAGTAGAATTAAAGAACACATCAGAGATTGAAATAAAAAAATGGGGAATCGAACTTTGCAGAACATTTGATAACAATATCACAAGTTCACAGTTAAGGAGAATGTTTGAGTTTCTGCATGTTAATAACAAAGGCAGATCTTTGAATATTCTAGAGGCTTTAGAAATAACAAGAGTAATTAGGAAAAATTCCCAGTATAGTTTTAATGACCAGATTCATTTCAACCAATACAACACTACGAATTTAGTTTTATCATAAAATTGTAAGCATACATTAGTCAATAGTTTTTCCATTTACATATTGTTTTATTATCTTTCACACTTGTTTCCTTGGTTCTCATTCTGTACTAAAAGTAATTTTATTATTATGGCGATTCTGTTGCTTAAGCCGCCATTTTGTCACACCGTTGAGGGGGAGGAGACTGTCTAGCTAGGCCAATGGCAGGCGTTCATGCCCTCCCATAGCAGTACTCGTACTCTCGCCTACTAGTATAAATTCTGCTGCTCTTGTATTTAGTTTTAGTTTATCGAGATTGACAATGGTGTAATAACCGAGACCGGTCTTTCTAATTATCAATAAACAGTGGTTTTTGACACTTTCTTAGTCTTTTTCATTCAAGATTATATTTTTAGAATCTATGTGTGCAAATTTGGAGATCTAAATCATTCCCGTTTTTTTCCGTTATGCATCCACAAGTTGACATGTTTTGATGCAAACAAACGAACACATGAACAAACACAACCCTACTCTCTCTTATTATTATAGACTAGCAGGTAACCCGTGCTTCGCAAGGGTTCATTTAAAACTTTACAAACTGAAAACATGATGTAATAAAATATTTGAAAATTGAAAATAGGCCTTAACCATCCTCGGTTGATAAAGAATCAAATTTTATTTTTTTGAAACTTTATTCAAATTTCAAGTCATTCAGTCCATTAATTCAGACGTGATGATGCGTCAAACATAATTTTCCTATCCCGTTACGTGTATAAGTCAGTTCTTTCCATTATTATAGTATAGATGGATGATTTATCATTCTGTATCTTTGAATGAAAATAACTTTTGAACGGTTTGAGAAATCGATGTGTGGTTCACCATCCATTTTCTCTTGAAATTCTGTATCAAAATCATGTATTATATGACTACCTTCTAATTTAAAAAAATGAAGTTGAATTTGAAATGGCGGTTCCAAGATGGCTGACAAAAATTTTGATGGGACAGAAAATCAGTTATTTTTATTCGAATAGGATCCCAATCATACCTTTAATCTAATTTCCATTTTAAAAGAAATGTCCAGCTGTTTCTATACAACAACTGGAAGCATGACAAATTGAAAACTTGATGTAATGGAATCTTGAAGATTGAAAATAGCCTATAACAATCCTCGGTTACTTAAGAATCTATATTATGAAAATTTCAAGTTAGTCAGTTGAGTAGTTCAGACGTGATGATGCGTCAAATATAATTTTCTATTCCGTACGTGTATAAGCCAGTTCTTTCCTTTATTATAAGTATAGAAGCGGTAACTGAAGAAACTTAATACTTTGAAAATTAATAGTATCATATTGATTTTTCTTCAATACATCAATATTTTAGTATCGATTAGATCCTCCTCAATTTGAATCAGGCAGCCTTTTGCTTCCCCAATTCCAAACAAAATACCTACAAATTCTTTCAACTCCTAATTTGTGTCTAATGTAGGCCAACATTACAATTATCGAAGAATATCAATACTACAGTACCGGTACTAATTTTATTATTATCATCTTTTCATGCATTTCTTATGAATTCCAATGACAGAGCATGAAACCCATGTTCATTTCATTTGTACTGGTTGCAAAATTTTACATAGAATAATTAATTGATGAAATCTATGATCAATCTTAATGAAAACAACTTCCTTCAAAAAATAATTTATAATAATACGATTCGAGGGAACAAATTGAGTAAAAAAAACGGAAGAACTCGGATTCGAACCTAAGAACAGGTTGGCAGCTCTGATGGCTGCATGAAGTTTAACTTATTTATTTATTCTTACAAAAATCTAGGAGTGCAACAGGCATAACAGCCCAAACTCACTCATGAATACAGGAAATACATTATTAAAAATTATAACAAAAAAAATAGATATATATAAATACTAGAAAAGTAATAAAGGAGAATGTTTAAATGGTACATGTGAAAAACAGAGAAGAAAAATAGTATAATAGCTACTCTGAGAAAGAAAAGAACAATGTTAAAGGTAAATGATAAAATTTGAATTTTGATTATTCAATAAGATCAATCATAACCACATAAAATAACAACATATAACCTACGTATTACATATGGTTCTAAGAGAAGTGATAAAAGAACTAGAGAAAAAGGGATCAAAAGGGAAGTGGAAAAAATATTAAAAGTTAGTTAGTGGAAAAAGGGTGACCATGGAGAGAACAAAGAAAAGGCCATTGTGAACCAGAGTAAAATAAGAACAACAGGTCTATATTACTCTTCAATTGAAGAATGGAGACATTTTTCTCTTGAAGCTCCATTTAGACAAGGAGAAGAGATCCACCTGACCATCACAGCAGAGAAATATACGAGGAATACAATTCATTGGTGAGTAATAATGACCAACCGTGTCACATCTACAGATTGAGAACTCTTGCCGATTACGATTATTGAAGACAGGAACCTTAAAATTCAGCCTTGCCAACAGATTAGGACTGCTCACGGAACCGTTCACAGGACCATAGAGGAATAAACAAGAAAGTACCTTCCGTCTGGATGCCAAAGTCTCAAAGCCGAACATGCTGCGCAACTCACCAGTTGGAAACCCCAAAGGACAAGGACGATTCTGTTTTCTACAAAATAACAATCTCAAAAATTTATTCTGAACAATCTCAATCTCATGTATCAGACCCACCTGATGGGGATCCCAAACCACCGCGCAATATTCAAGCAAGCTCCGAACAAGGCTAGGAAAGAGAGCCATCAAGCCTTCAACATCTCTAAACCAGCCGTAGATCTCATGATGAAACCCAGCATCCTATTAGCCCTACCAACCAAAGAATGGACATGGGGAGCAAAACTCAGAGAAGAATCAAACAATACACCCAGATCCTTGAAACTATCGACTCTAGAGAGTTGAAAGCCGTTAATTCTATAATTGAAAATAGGATAATTCAGCTTACGAGTGAAGACCATGAATTTACATTTGCCAACATTGAGATCGAGGCCGTTATCCGTGCATCACCCCGAGACAAAATCCAGGTCACTTTGCAGCAGAACAGATTCATTATGGCAATCAATCTTCATGTAGATTTTCAAGTCATCAGCAAACATCAAACAATCGGATTGCAACAGACAGCCAGGTAGGTCATTGATAAACCAAAGGACTCAAATTACTACCCTGAGGCACACCAGAGGAGCTGACATAGTGCTAGATTTCAAATTCAAGACAGAAACATAATTAAGACGATCACTCAGGTAGTCAGAAAAGAAACTAACAAGCTGAGGCACCAAACCAAAACTAGATAATTTGCAAACAAGCCGCTTATGACTGATTCTATCAAAAGCCTTGGAAAAGTCAGTGTATACTACATCCACTCCACCCCCCAACAACAAGCACCTCTGAAACATCAGCTGTGAACTCAAGCAAGTTAGTTGTGGTTGAGCGACCCCTCAGGAAACCATGCTGACTATTAGATAAAAAGGGACTAATATGACAAATCACACAATCATAAAGCACTCTCTCAAATACCTTAGCAAAGGTGACAATTGAGTTATTGGGCGGAGGTTGGATATGTCATTCCTTCTTCCAGACTTAAATATGGGAATAACCTTACAATTTTCCATCTGGTGGGGAACACTGAAGACCTCAAGGACAGATCAAAGATGAACTTCATGGGAGGACCCAGTATTTCAGCACAACCCTTTACAATAAATGGAGGAACATTGTCAGGGCCACAGCCAGAACTAGGTCTCCGATTACCTATTGCTGCCAATATTGTACTCAGGTCAATAGAACCAATTGAAAGGGAAGGGATATTAATTCCAGGATTGATGTTGCCATCGTCGACATCAGCCAAGTGTGTGTCATCAGAAAAAACTGAAGAAAAATATTGAGCGAAGCCATCCGGCAAATCATGCAAAGCAAAAACCTGGTCATCCAAGTGCATACCTTCATGAGTAGAGGCATTAGCTCTTCTTGAGTTGACAAAACCCCAAAAGCTCTTGACATCACTTTTGATACCCGACTCCACCCTGGATATATAGTTACTATATTGCCGAGCAATCAACTGCTTGACCTGAGTTCTCAAGCTTTTAAATTGTTCCAAGTGGTATAAAGAGAAACTCTTCTTTTTAGCACACCTATCCTTCCTTTTCATTAATCCTATTATTTCAGCATTAAACCATGGTGGAAATT
>NW_024095718.1:0-6489 GCF_014356525.2 Nilaparvata lugens
TGTGAGAGTTACGGTCTTTGTTGGAGGTAAGACAAAGTTGAGCAGGATTAAAATATTGATATCAGTGATCCAGCCAGCCAACTTACGACCAAAAACAATGTGGGGAATGCAAGGGAAGAACAAGGAGAGAGACAGTGAGGGCGAATTTAGGGAAAGTTGTCGAGATGAAAAGGCGTCTCACGGACCAGACGCCTCGACGCTTGTGCAGGCAAAAGCTCAAAGTTTAAGGGAACAATGGATACCGTGAGATTCACTTAGAAATGTCAGCATTTGTTGAATTAGGGACATTAATGTTTTTTATAAGGAATGGTGATAGTCTGAAGTAAATCTCAAGACTGGCAGCATTGGTTGAATGGAAAGCATTGATGTTAGCTATAGGGGAATGCTGACAGTTTAAAGTGGATCTTGGAGACGCCTCCACACATAATATGGAAGCAACTCAAGAACAGGAAAAAGTTTTTAGGCTCTGAAAAGTGAACGTAGAAGGGTTTTGGGGAAAATGAGGAGGGAGTGAAAGTGAATGAGAGGGATTTTATAGAGAGAAAGAGGAAAAGTGAGGTAGAATGAATGTGTAGAGGGAAATGAGTAAAGTATAAGAAGAGATTGATTGATTAGCTGCCTTTATTAGAAACCTAGGAGAGCGAAGTTAGGACGCAGCCGGCCCTCTCTTACACTTAATCCTCCATTACAATAACTCTAAGTAAAGCTAGAACACTGTACAACAAAGATTGTAAGATTGAGAGAACAAAATGAATGATGAATTTATTTATTTATGAATGAATAAATAAATAATTAATAAATAAATAAATCAAATCATTTTAAAAAAGAGAGGTAGAGGTGGAAAGTAAAAAAGAGTAGGAAGAGTAAGGAAATAAAAATCATATAATTAATGAGAAGGAGAAAGAACAAGGAAGAAACAATCGGGTAGGAAGAGATGGAGATGAGTACAATTGTGAATTTGTTGAGAGAAGGTGGGTGAGGAGAGGAAAAATAAAAGAGAAGGTGCTAATTATGCCAAAAATAGGTAAATAAGAAGGTGAGAACGACTGGCTAAAGAGTAGTTGTTAAGGAGGCTGTGATGATTAATATTAATCAACTACTGTATTTGAATGAAAATAATTATATCAATTATGGACATGTTGATTTATATTAATGGGATATTGTAGAATTGCGATGAATGTCAGAGAATAAAGGTGTGTTTACACCAAAATTAATAAAAAAATGTTAATAACTTAATCCATATAGATTCTATTAGATCGTACATATCTTATCATACACATGATGAACATATATGTGTTTGTCAAGTTCCGTTCAATCTAATAGGATCTAAAATAATCTATTATTAACATATTGTTTATAACTTTGGTGTAAACCCAGCTTAAGTGGAGGTAAATCACTTCACTTTTATGGGCTACTTTATTTAAATTAATAAAAAGTACCCTTTTATGAAAAAAATTAGAATATTTCAACGATTTCAACTAGGAAATGACCAATTATCGAAACTAGTCGTTAAAATATTCTAAAGTTTTCTATAAATATTGTTTTTATTAATTTTAGTGGAGGTGATTTATCAACAAAACTGAGATGAGAAGAGAAGAAATAAGATGATGAGGAGGAACAAGGGAGAAAGGATAGATAAGAGAGTAGAAGAAGAAAGAAGAAGTAACAGCATGAGAGGGGATAATGGATAACTGACAAGAGGTGATGGAACAAGAAACCGTAGAGATCTGGTGATATTTCAACACTTGAAATCTAAATTGATCTAGCAATATTGATGATAATCAATGTGAATCATAATTTAAATCAAATTATGAAATGACACAAAATTTATTAATGAAATAATAATATCTAGAAACTAGTCAGTGGAATAGACTGATTCGGTATTCTGTGTTAGTAAGCTAATCTAGTTGAATATGAATTATGATAATACTCTGTCAAAAACGTGATCTTTCATAATTCATTGAGAATTTTTTCAACTAATAGAACTAGAATTTCAAGAGAAGTGAAATATCATATTGGATCAAACTGCTTGATACAACACAACGTTGCAACAAACAGCCTCAATGAAGTTTTTACAATTTTTTCACCCAGCAACAATGTCCTATAACAAGAATCAACCCACATGTTATTGCATGACAACCATTTTTTCTCTGGAAATTTTATCCACCGCAGAAATTATTTATGGAGACTGGAACCTGCATATGTGAGACACACACATTCACACACATGTCACTCACACAGCTGCGGTTTTTGAAACAAACGCTATCATATTCACACCCGCAGACAGAGCATTTTTATTAGGATTGAAAAAATATCGTGTTTCGCAACATGATAAGATATGTCTCAACGGTCATCTAACTCAAGTGCTATTTGCATTGTTAGCTATGAACTGAAAATACGGCTATAACTTTTGAAATATAGCATAACTGGGAATATGGATAATACCCAATCAATATTGTGAATTATTAGGAATTGAATGGATTAATATCATCCCAAAATGTATGAATTTGGGGCTACTTTCTTTTATTTAAATAGAATTGTAGAGCCCTTTGAAATTAATAAAATAATGGATTAAGCAGATTTTCTGCTGTAGAATTATTCACAGCTCATGGATAAGCTACACCATTATATTATAAAAAACGTATGGGATTATACGTTCACCAAACTCTCACATACTTTTAAATATTTTATCATTTATAAAATAGAATTAAAGTATTCTTCGAATTGATAAAATATTAGATGCATAATACAAACTAATTTTGTATTATTTTATTAATTTCGAAGGGTACTATAATTATATTTTATAAATAATAAAATATTTGAAAGTTTGGTAAAAGTATAATCCCATACGTTTTTTATACAATGGTGTGGCTTACCCATGAGCTGTGAATAATGAAAACATAAAAGAACCTGGGAAAATTGATAGAGTTATCTATAATAATTGAGTTGAATCAGTTATTGAGATCCATTCAGGAGTTTGAATCCATTATATACTGGGAAACCCACCAGCATAATGTAATTATTATGTTAATAAAATCACCTTGTATAATATTTCTCAGTAGTGTACGAATTGAATTAATTTTTTTTGATTTATACAATGATGCAGGTTTGATGCCTAGTGAGATCGGACTCCCAAAATGGTATAGTATGGTAGTAAAGTAGTATGGTTGTATGTTTCAATCAATTACCCCTAATTCGACTCTTATTATTTACTACTTGATTGTTCTAAGTATCTGATTCATGAATTTATAAACTATTCAAATTATTTATCTATTTGCATTTTCATCAACGTTAACTTCATCATGAAACGTTTTTATTGGATAATAATCACTTGTTTCAATGCTGTTCATGTCATTCGAAACTACTTAAATAACTGGAAATTATGGCGTTTAGGTGAACGAGAGATTCATGAAATAAACGTCGTTCTGCTTTGCACATAGTCTAGGTTTTGATTGAAAAGTATTTTGATAATTTGACCCCAATTAACTCTCTATAAGTATGAATAATTAATTGCTGACTAATTAATTAACTCTCTATAACTATGAATAATTATTTCAATTTTATATAACTATGTTGAGTAGCCTACAACTTTGAACTGTCAGTGTTGATTGGATGGGAAGCATTGATGAAATTCTAAAGTATTGATGACAGAAATTTTCTAGACTCATTCATAGAAATATAATCAAGTTATCAAGGACTATTGGACCTCATTTCATCAGCAATCCCTATTGAGAAATAAATTTAATGGGAGGAAAAACAAAATCACCAACAATAATCAAACAAAATCATGCCACGTGGAAGCACAGGCATTCTAATCAGGTTGGCCATCCTGGAGAAAAAACGTTTTTCTCGACATTTTCCTTCACCAAACAAATTGCTTTTTATCGGCAATCAATTTCTGAGGGTTGTGGAGGAGGAGGAGGAGTTGGAGGACGAGATGGAAAGGAAGGGAAGTGGAAGGAGGAGGACAGAGAGCGGGTGAGTATGATGAGGAGGAGAATAGGAAAGAGGAGAAGGGAAGGAGAAGGAGGAGAACAGAGAGTGGGTGAGTATGATGAGGAGGAGAATAGGAAAGAGGAGGAGGCAAGGAGATAGAGGAGGAGGAAGAGAAAGGAAGTGGAAAACCTCATATTCTCAAAGAAAATTCAATTTGAATAGACGGTGAGCATGTGGATGAGAGGAGAGAAGAGGAAGAAGAAAAGGAGAAGATGAAGAGGATAAGAAGGGAAATTTGAAGCATGGAGCCAGTCAAGAAAGCATTTACCTAGTGAATGATTTTCTATCCCTTGTACCTCTCCTGCTAATCTTCTCCCTCTATACTTCTTTTTTCCGTTTCTTCCTCTTTTACCCGTTCTGATCGCACCTTTACTCATCCCATTACTAATTTTTTCAAAAATAAAATTGCAAGTTCTTCTATCTATCATTCTCACATTAATTTCTTATGACCTCATCCTATTGTATATTTCCTTGTTTCCTTTCAATCGTATCTCTTCTCAACCTTCTTTATTCCTATTCTCATGACATGCATCAAAATCTTCCAATTTTTCCTCTTTCCCTCATCTCCTCATCCTTCTCCTGCTCCTTCCTCCCTTTTCTTATCATCTCATTATCCTGCTACTCTATCATTACTCTCTCTCCATTTTCTTCGTCTATTCCACTTCCTTCTTCATTTCACAATTCAATTCAATTTATTTTTTCCTTCTGAATACAATTCAAAACAGTTACATAGAATCTTAAGCAATAAAGTTTATACAATTCAAGAAACGATATAATATACTTACTCAAATCAATCAACAGAATATGGAACTATACTATACTATTCTCACATCTCCATCCTCCTTCAACATCCTCCAAAAAACATTCTCCATCACCCTCACACCTTTCCACGTTCCCCGCAAAGATTCAAGTTCCGACACGCACAATAAATAGGCAGCGAAGAAGGGAATTAAGATGGAATGTGACAGGGAATACCACAAATATTTTCCCTCGTCTTCAAAATTGTGGGGGGACGAAGCCACCCTCATGACGTGGGGGTTGTTTTAACCCCCCATATAAGTGGAAGAGGGTACACGACGTTGAAAAATTCCATTACCCGCCGATTAACGTACGCCTGAATTCCAAAATCCTTCTTAAACCCTCCCGAAAAAAAGGAGAAAACATTATGACGTAGCAAGCAATACTGATATGAATAATGTTCGTTTCTCACTCCCTCTCAGGGTAACACAAATCAATTCACATTCCTCCCAACCTCTTTCACACGAGAGAAAAATAAAAAATACTCGATTTTTAAAGGAAAATAACGGAACACCAAAGTGCGACATTTGAAGCAGTCACGAAAACCGACACATATTTTCTCGAAAATCATTATTCTCACGAATATTACGCTGCAGTCTTTGGAATTCGTCATTAATTTATACAGTTTTGAATGGGCTACTCAACATGTCTGGTGGTAATATCGTTGGGTTGTTGATAAGAGTCGTTTTAAGATGCAGATTATTGTTTTTAATTGAATATTCAGAACGCCAAGATTCAAGTTGGATGAAATGATTATTCATTCATTCAGCTATCAGTCACTCAGCCAGTTGAAATCTAAGAATCCAATCATATATCAAACCGCTATGAAAGGAAATAATTGAATAATAAGAATCAGTTCATTATTTTTGAAAAATTTAATTTTCTCGGGATCTTTTTACAGAAATTCTATAGGAATTGGGATGATTGGAATTCTACATAGCCTACTGCCATGTAGCTGAACTAAATTTTGTATATTTGAATATTAATGATGAGTTATAAATCCCCAGAATCTTTTTGTCAGCTCAGGTACCAAGTGATAAATCTCTATTACTAATTATAGTAAATTCCAAATATTAAATAAAAATACTAAGAAATTGTCAAAAACCACAGATTTTATGATACTTATAAAGTCCGGTTTCGTTGTTACACCATTGTCAATCTCTGATAAACTAAAACTAATACAGATTTTTTTTATTACTTCCATTAAAACTAGTCACTAGGACTAACCATCAATTTTTTTTCTCTTATTTCTTATCCTAAAATATTAATTTATATTGCTAAAGTCTTCCAGTGAAGCCTACAGTTCTAATCTATAATTCTTCTAATTTAAATTCTTTCGCTACACGTTTATTTAATTTATACTTTTTTCACTCCACTAGCACTACACCATCTCGCAGGCTTTGTTTCTTCAACCTCCGTGTGAGTTCAGTGCTATCTAGTAGTACCAAATTGAAAAAATTACAAAGAAATTGACAAAAACCACAGATTCATTGATACTTAGGAAGACCGATTTCGGTTATTACACCATTGTCAATCTCTGATAAACTAAAACTGAATACAAGATCAGCAGAATTTAAACTAGTAGGCGAGTACTGCTATTGATCAAGGGCATGAGCGCCAGCCATTGACCCAGCTAGACAGTCACCTCCCAATTAAGTGTGTCACAAAATGGCGGCTTAAGCAACAGACTCGCCA
>NW_024095719.1:0-7029 GCF_014356525.2 Nilaparvata lugens
ACAAGACACTTCTTTTTCAGCACAATAACGACAAAACTAGCCACCGCCAAAACAAGGACTGATTTTTAGTGCTAGGATGGATGTGTCTGACTTTGACGGTGGGGTATCCTGACATCGCCCCATGAATAATACCATTACAACTTACAGGAATAATATTTTCATTGTCACTGTTGTATTCGAATCCAGCTCAAATACCTATGTACGCACCTTTACATAATTATACAAACACCTCGAGCATGAACCAAAAACTTGCTGGTATGGTTCAACTATTAACAGAATAGGTCCAAAAAAATATAAAATTACAGAGAGATTTGGAAAGGAGGGCGAGTTACTTACTCTTGTCTGTGTATACAGTTGACAAAAGCAAACTCGACCAATGAGAGGAATATGAAGGCGGTGCATCCTATGAACCACACATCGTTCGTTCTGAAGTAGAGCAGACTCAAATCACCACGAGATCCTGGCTTCGATGATAGCAGTATAAACGTCAACATAGTGCTTGTACCTAATAAATTGAAATTATTGAATAGAATTTGTTGAAAAGTAATAAATTAATATTGTGGAGTATTTAATAATTGAATAAACACAGTTTCAAATTTTTAACGTCAACATTTATCGTCGTAAATAGAAATTTTAATAAAATTTGTTCAATAGGGATTGGTATTTTGGAATCTCTTCATAATTGAATGAACACAGTTTTAAATTTTCAAGAAAAGGTGTGTTGGTTTCAACACGAAACTCCAGTCCTGTGAACAAATCTAATAAATGTGGATATGACAAGAATAAAAATGTTTTTTTAATCAATTAAATTGAAATAAATCTGATGCGGCGCACTCACACAACTTTCCTTGCCGTTATGAAAATTGATCACCTGACGCTAGTGTTTCCGCGCATCTCAAGTCTACTATTCAAAGATCCAAGCCAGCTGGTGACAGGACAATAACGCTGTAGATACAAGAGGTCTGCTAACTCTGCATAGTGAATGATTCAATAGAATCAACCGTTGCCAACAGTTTGTGATTGAATAAACACATTTTCTCGAATTTTGAGCTTATTTTCAATTTTAGGTGAAAATGTTATTGAACATTATTTGTAAAGATTCTCATGCTCAATCTTTTCCACTTTTCCAATTTTTTGTTTAAATTGTATCTGAAGCCTGATAATTGGAAATCTAAAATCAAACTTTGCATAGATGGGGCGGAGCTCCTGAAATTTTACAGATATGGGACTTGTGGCAGTTGATAGAGCTTATCAATGACTATTCTAGGTATAAATTTGATCAAAATCGTTGGAGGCGTTTTCAAGAAAACCGCGAAAACCCTGTTTTTGACAACATTTTCTCCATTTGATCGAAATTGTTTGTGTCGGATCCTTATATTGTAAGGACCTTAAGTTCCGAATTTCAAGTCATTCCGTTAATTGGGAGATGAGATATCGTGTACACAGACGCATATACACTCATTACACACACACACACACACACACACACACACACACACACCACACACACCAATTCCCAAAAAACACTTTTTTGGACTCAGGGACCTTGAAACGTATAGAAATTTAGAAATTGGGGTACCTTAATTTTTTCGGAAAGCAATACTTTCCTTACCTATGGTAATAGGGCAAGGAAAGTAAAAAAATACTTCAATGAAATAGTGCCTGTCTGTAAGTATCGTAATAGAGGAGCGGCTGAGTAGAGTGTATCAGCTGGAAGTGTTAAAAAATAGCATATAACGAAATGTATCGGGTTCCTTCTACCTTCTGCCCTATCTTCACGCCGCTCCTCTATGACTGTTTTCACATAGGAAAAGATAGCATAATGCTATCTTTATACTGTCATAATATGCTATCTTTTCTCTTTGGTTTTGATCCCCATAAGCAGTAGTTTAGATTTTTAAATGTTATACTGTTGAACCTTATTTACAAATCAAACCGATTACTGTCGACTACTGTCAATTATTACTGTTTTGGTCGGGTGAGAGTGTAAGAACGGCACAGTATGAGAGACTACCAGCATTACATAGCTTCACAGAAAAGATCTGGCTTGAAAAAGATCGGCTTCAGTTAACAGTGATATTTAGAGCATAAATGCCATATACCATGAGATATCTTCTTATGGTATCTTTTCTCTATGATTGTACTTACCAAGAGACACCCTGGTGGGTATTGAGTTAGGCTCCAGCCAAAACGTCATCCATGACAGGATAACTAGCAGAACACTTGGCAGATAGTAGTCCATCAGGTAATAACCGAATTCTCTGGCTAGTACAAATGTCAGCACTAGTGAACTGTAGCTATAATCTGCAATCAACAAACATAAATCCAGGTAAAATTAGTTAAAATACATATTTAAAACATACATTCAAACATTTAAACATGAAGTCCTATTGTACATTAGGGGCATTCAAGATGTTAAATTTAGACGAACTATTTCCTAAGTCAATGCTAAGTAGGCTACATTACAAAAATATAGGAGCTTATTCAGATTAGCAAATAACTTGACCAAGGGCCGTATGCAGACACTCGGTTCAAACGGAGAAATGTCAGCTGATCGTTTAAACCCCGAATGAAAAACATTATAATAAATGCAGCCATATCTACGCTGAAACGTGGTTTAGCATTAAACGTAGTGTTCGCATATGGCCCTTAGGGGCTATCTCAAGATCGTGTATAGCATTGAAAAAATCAAACATGTAAAAAGAATGGAATGTTCTGGATTGTGCACGTTTACTCGAATATCTCAATAACCATATGAACATGAGACCAGTTGCATTGGACTCCAAATCAAATCTCACACATAAGATTTGACCAATTCATATATCGGTGCCACCAAAAAATATTATCAAGCCAATGCTTATTGGATAAGACAATAATTTCTGGAACATTCCATAAAATATACTGAATTGTACACATGTTTCCAAGTATGCCTATAACCATTGAAAATATGAACTTGAGATTTAGTTTAACAGAATGAAGATTTTCTGGTCATTTGTTCTTAAAAAGCTGAGAAATCACTGAAAATCCCTGGGAATAGTATATTTCGCACCTAGAGCAGAAAATGAGATTTTTCCAGCTCGAAATCGGTTTTCCAGTCCGAGGCCGTAGGCCGAGGACTATAAAAGATTGAGAGCTGGAAAAACATTTTGCCCGTGGTGCGAACGATTTTTCGCCACACTACAGGTATGCTGACAAAATAAATAAAGAATACAAAATAAGAATACTCGTTAAGCTATCGTACCTATCTCTTGATTTTAGTGGTAGAAGTTGCAGTCAGGATTTCAGATTCTTTTAAAATTTCACTTGGAATACCACAGTCATCTCAAGCAATTTTGAAAATTCGGAATGCACTAATCAACAAAAATAATTGAATAAAACTGGTTGCGAAGCGAATTAGTTTGATTCGAAACTGGAACTGAAATCATGGCGACTTCAGCTGATGATGAAAGTGGACACTCGCCCGATCTAGCGGATGACTTATTAACTACTTCCATGAGCGGCTGGAAAGAGACAACTTTCTGGCCTAGACCGGAAGAGAAACCCTTTTCTGACGTCGTCTGCAAACAAGGTCTTTCAGATCTACGTAGGGACTGGAAAACAGCTGCTTTCTGTGCAGTGTGGCGAAAAAATATTTTTTAATATTCCATGTTATTCAAAATACCAGCCAACGAATATTTCCCATCAACTAATCAAATGACGCGAACTTTATCACAGTTGTAGTTATGAGTCGGCCATGTTGTTACAAATTTTGCTGACAGATAGCGCATAGCGCTGTCGGCGGTGAACTGTGTTACTGCCAGCTGTTTACTTCTTAGGTATGTTGTAAGTTGTAACAAATTCTTACTGGTCCGTAAGTTAAATTATTTTATTTCAGTTTTCATAAAAATTTAGGTAGAGGAAAATGTTGTGTACATCACGAGTGAAGAATTCTTTTTCTCCCTCAGGGAAATTGTTGCCCTCTGCTTCACCTCGGGCATCAATCTTTCCCCTCAGGGAGGGGAAATTTAACTAATTAAATTTAGATGTTTCAAAACCAAACATAGAAGAAATATTTCACATAACACTAAAATAGGAAAATATTCACATATTAAAGAAATAATTTTCAAGGAAAAAACATCTTAAATCTAATAGCCTAATCTTATGACCTAATAACGTGGATCTAACTATGCTTAGTTTTCAACAAAGAGTTTTATCCAGTTCACTAACATAAATTTCCACTGAGTTTTTAATGTCAACCTCACTGTAATTAAGGATAGCGCTATCTGCTTTGTCGTATGACAGACAAGGATAGCAACACCAATGTTAATCAGGTGCTCACTTTATAACGTGGACCTCACTATAGGATATTGAAACAAATGCTACTTACAGGTATGTGGATTGACGGCACTATGCTGAACACAGCAGTTATCCTCGCTACTCAGTGTGCTCATATCTACCAGGTAATATTCGGCCAGACTCGGGTTATTATTCGGTATCAGAGCTGGAGCTGTGGCTTCCCATTCTAGTACTACGTTGCTAGTGTTGTAGCGCCCTAAAAACATATAATAACACTTATTTACTTTTATTTTTAAGGCTACTGAAAATATTGAAACACAATGTATCACTTACACTTTCATTTTATCACAACATAATAGTAGTTCTGTGAACAGTAGACCTCCGCAGTATTCTCATCCACAAGTACCTGATTTAAACTATAGACCTTATGGAAATGCAGCAATGGACTGGCTTCTCCACACATCTGTGTAATCACTTGTCAGCTGATTTATGATGAATAATTCCATAGCCTGATTTTCACTCTAATATTGGCGTATGAAGGAGGCTCCTTTTCCTTTTATATTATCCTTGAAATGCAAAATTTCAAAAAACCTTGTATATACATCGACGCGCAATTAAAAAAGGAACATACCTGTCAAATTTCATGAAAATCTATTACCGCGCGTTTCGCCGTAAATGCGCAACATATAAACATCAAATATTTAAACGTTAAGAGAAATGCCAAACCGTCGACTTGAATCTTAGCCTCACTTCGCTCGGTCAATAGTTCAACGCTTCAGAGTCCATTCTCTAGTGTCACTTGATGAGACAGCTTTTGAAGAGTTGAAACTAGTTGTGTTGTGATGAAATTAAGAGGTACGTGATATATTCTATTGTGTTTCAAATGAAACAACTTACTCTATCTTACAGTGGAAAATAAATTTTCACAAAATAGAATAAATAATTTAGGACTTGGACTCACAGGGAGCGATCTGCGGTCAGAGCGGCCTTAGGTATCTATATCCTCCTAAAACTCCGTGCGGCCAGCGATCAGAGCGGTCTTGAGAATCAATATCTACATCCCTATAAAACTGTGCGCGATCAGAGCGGTATTAGCAATCTATGACTACATCTACAAGGTGCGCCAGAGAAACTTCCTTTTTTGGAAAAAATCCCACGCGGTGAATTGGTCGTGTAGAGGGGCAGGAGGGGTCGCATCTGGAGGAAGAATCTTTCAAATTTATCCCCCCTCAAGTAAATAGCCATCATGCTCTGGTCTAGAGAGCAGCGGGCCTTTTTATTAGAGAGCTTCTTTTCTAATGGTCTATCACCTTCCGCGCTCGATTTGAAATTCCTCTCCACAGACTCGTTCCTGGCCATATTCGATTCAGTCGGGGGTTACACTCATTCAGGAGTGTGGAAGTGTCGCTAAACCCAGAAATGGACCTTCAACGAACCATCATAGCTCCAGAAAATATCGAAAGAGTGAGGCAGTCAGTTGTGCGGTCTCCCCGGCGTTCGGCTCGCAAACACGCAGCTGCTTTTGCAATGTCTGACTCACTGTTCGGACGAATTTTCCTTGAAGACCTTCAACTCCATTCCTATGATTAGTCTGTTGTGAATTGCGAGAATCGACGATGAACGCGATTTGTTATCCGTCAAATGCATGTGAAATGCTGATTGTAAACCCCCCCGCCCGCGACGTCATCAATTTGACAAGGCTCATTTGCACATGCGTTTCCTAAATGCGATTTAATATGGGGTTATTGAAATCCCTGGTTTATGTACATCAACACACACGCATATAGCCCCACATCAAGAACAACATTCGCGACGCCCATTGCCAACATACCGATGATGACTGATATACGACGACTAAAAATTTCAAAATCGACTTAATCAGTGTATGCGCAAGGGGGTCGCCATTAGTCTGATGTCATTTTCAAGACTGCATGGAAAAAATTGAGATATTGTTTCTCTTTTAAAAAAGATTGAAACAATATCTAAAGTACTTTTGTTTTTATTGGCCTTTCAATAAGTAAGTTTCTGGCGCACCTTGTATATCCTTTTAGACTGCTCTGATAACACCACATTCCGATCATGTGTCGATGGGAGGATATTATTTATATGCCTTTTCAGAACACAAATTGGATTAATAGAAAATTTAATGACAGAGATACGTGCTTTACTAATAGTTATAAGGCATGAAAACAACAGTGCAAAACCTATGACTGGGTAGAGTACTGATCAAGCTACAATCTTACATGAATCCATGATCAAATGACATTTTGCTTGTCAAACGGAAATTTTCCTTGCTTCATCTGACATAAGGTGGTAGTTTTCATTCTGAAACATGAAACAGAGTCAGCAACAATGTCTTTCAGATCTACGTAGGGACTGGAAAACAGCTGCTTTCTGTGCAGTGTGGCGAAAAGTTATAGACATTATACAGCTGGAGTCAGAAAATTGGCTTTCCGAAACGGGGCGTGGTCGCAGTCCACGTTTAAATTAAGTTTCGAAAACCTAGAAAATAGAACACATGATAAAATAAATAGAAAATAGTGTAAAGATTCAGGTATTTTGAATTATTTAGAGTGTTTCATTTCGTCAGGGAAAACGTTTCCAATTATAGAAATGAAAATAAAGATTATCACAAACACTGTGACTACGCCCCGTTTCGGAAAGCCAATTTCTGACTCCAGCTGTTTAAAGTCTAGAACTTTGGCTAAATCCCGAGCCCTTTATGTGTTATGTAATGTTTAATAAGTTAAAATA
>NW_024095720.1:0-7277 GCF_014356525.2 Nilaparvata lugens
CTTTCAGATCTACGTAGGGACTGGAAAACAGCTGCTTTCTGTGCAGTGTGGCGAAAAGTTATAGACATTAAACAGCTGGAGTCACAAAATTGGCTTCCCGAAACGGGGCGTGGTCGCAGTCCACGTTTAAATTAAGTTTCGAAAACCTAGAAAATAGAACACATGATAAAATAAATAGAAAATAGTGTAAAGATTCAGGTATTTTGAATTATTCAGGAGTGTTTCATTTCGTCAGGGAAAACGTTTCCAATTATAGAAATGAAAATAAAGATTATCACAAACACTGTGACTACGCCCCGTTTCGGAAAACCAATTTTGTGATTCCAACTGTTTAAAGTCTAGAACTTGGCTAAATCCCGAGCCCTTTATGTGTTATGTAATGTTTAATAAGTTAAAATACATCAATAAGTTTTTTTTTTACATACTCATATGTCAACCCCTACGACAAGGACCAATTCAGGTCAATCACAGTTATCTACTATAGAATGTGGTGGAAAAAGGAACTTGGCAACTATGCTGTCATATCATTAAGGCTCAACTAACACTTAAGCGACTCAGGTCGAGAAGAGACTCGAGTCTAGTTGAGAGCATGTGTTTTCAAATGGTGACGTCGCGGAGACTAGAGTCGACTGGTCTGAGTGTCACCATTTGGAAACACATGCTCTCCACTAGAGTCCAGTCTCTCTCGACCTGAGTCGCGTAAGTGTGAGTTGAGCTTAACACTGACTATAATGGTTCGTACAGACTTACGCTCTGCTCCGCAAACGAACGTTACACGACAGTTTGCAAGATGATCATCTTGCGAACATATTGCGAACCTCTTGCGTAACGTCTCGTGTTACGTTCATGATCGGAGCGCGTATATCTGTACGCATCTAAAGGTGAATCTGACTGTAGTTTTTCCTCATCTTGAAATTTGTATTTTAGTTGTTGAATATGACTTTAAATCTACTCAGAGTTTGATTCTTAATTTTATTTTTCCACAGAGAATAGGACAGAAGACGTGAGTCCATTAGTAAGACAGAGAGCGGTATTCATTCAGATACCTGCCATGTGTGACTGTTATAAAGCAAAGAAGAACTCTAATGCGCAGACTCCGTTCTCATGGTCCATTACCAGGTAATTTCCATAGTGATAGTCATTTTTTATACTGTTTATTGGGAAATGGAAGTATTAAAAAAGAACTCTAAGGCCCGGTTGCACAAAAGCCGGTTGAAATTTAACCGTGATTAATTCTACGAGAACCAATCAGATAAGGCTGATTGGTGTAATATAATCACGGTTAAAGTTAAACCGGCACTGACAGTTCAAAGTAGATTCCCCATACTTTATTACAAATTCATTCATTTCTTAAGCTGGGTTCGTACAAAACGGTGATCGTGACAGTAAAATAGACAGTAATCGGCACCAGTTAACAAAAATCGGCTTGAAATTTGGAACATAAACGAACTCTACTCTAGGATATCTTTCTCTATGGTATCACCGTTAATGATACAATATCCCGACAAAATCACATCACATGATACAGTATCATTGTGTCACCACACGATACAGTATCACCACATATGATACAGTTTCATCATACATGATACAGAATCAACACAAAACGATACAGTATAATCAAAACTTCTAAACTTTGAATGAATTCTACAAACCATGGTATATGGGATATCTTCTTATGCTATCTTTTTTCCATGCTATCGCCATACATGATACGTATCACCACAAAACAATACAGTCAGCTTAACTTGATACATGATTTAGACCCGAGCGCTTATTTTAGTTATGGACCCTGTATGGATTAACTTACATTAATTGAAAATACTGAATGTTACAAGTGAAAATCTTTAATACAAATTTATCGAGATGGATAAAAATTATTCACACAGGAATCCAGATAACAAGATAAAAAAAAACAACAGAGATAAAGACAACACAAAATTTCAATTTCTAATCGGATAAGAGATTTTTCATAGAATTACTAGTAGGCCTACCATAGAGAAAATATAGCATAAGAAGATATCCCATGGTTTGTAGAATTCATTCAATGTTTGGAAGTTTTGTATCTAATTATGGTGTTGTGTGTCAAGTTTAGATGATACTGTATCAATTTTTTTGATACTGTATCATGTGTGGTGATAGAGAAAAGATAGCATAAGAAGATATCCATGGTTAGGGGTTCATGTTTCAAATTTCACTGTTAACTAGAGCCGAGAGTCCTAGCAGTTGTTTTTGGTGAAGCTATATGACGCTGGTAGTCTCTCTTACTGTGCCGTTCTTAGGTGGGCCGTCCACTGGAACCAATTTCGTCCGAACTAGCATCGGCCGAAAACTACCGAACTCGTCCGAACGATCCCCAAAAATGAAAGCTGCTCGTCCATTGCAACAAGTTCATACGTCCGTGCACGGCGGTCTCCGGCCGATCAAGTTTTCGATCCGAATGAATGGCATTTTCCGGCTCTATCCGTCCGAAGTCGAGCTGAGACAACATCATCCTAGCCTCAAAATGTTTCACAGTCTGTTGTTTTTTGAACTTGTTTAAAAATATTTTATCATTATCGTTGTGAGTAAACACATACAGAAGCTGACTTTGCCTACTAACTAGCTTGCCACTTCACTTTCTGGTAACCTGCCAACTACTGAACTAGACTGACGAAAACGGTTCCAATAGACGACCGTGTTCGGCCGAGACAACGGTCGGCAGATTCGTCCGATCCAACGGACGAACGGATCGGTGAATACGGCTCCAGTGGACGGTTACCCTTACACTCTCACCCCAACACAGTAATAATAGACAGTAGTAGACAGTAATCAGCAGGAGTTAACAGTGAAATTCAGAAGATGAACGGCCTATACCAATGGATATAAACTAATGCTATCTTAACTCTATGCTAACACGCTATAGGCTATTATTTTTACTATGAAACGGAAATTTAAAGTTGTAAAAACCGCCCGAAGACTTCTGCTACTCCAAATATGACAACAGTGTAACAGCTATAGTGAGGTCCAGGTTATAATGGCAGTGTTTGATTAGCAATGGTATTGCTATCCTTGTCTATCATTCAACAAACCGGACAGCGCTATATTTTTCTCGCCTTGCTCTGTTGTCGGATCGTCTTTTAACAATGTAGAATTAATTAACAAAATATAACATATTAGTATGAAGATTCATTATGAAATTATTGAAAAATATAATTTCTTGCTTAACAAATATAATTGATTATTTAAACGAAATGGACAGTTGTTAATATTAAATCAATAAACCTGTATCAGCTACCGTTAAGATTCAATCTCATTGAATTTCCTCTATAGTGAGGTCACGTTATAATGGCGGTAGAGAAAGATAGAACAACGTTGCCGATCCCTCAGTCTTGTCAATGCCTTCTATAGACGGTAGCTGATACAGGTTTATTGATTTATATTAACAAACTGTCATTCTCGTTTAAATAATCAATTATATTTGTTAAGCAAGAAATTATATTTTTCAATAATTTCATAATGAATCTTCATAACTAATATGTTATATTTTGTTAATTAATTCTACATTGTTAAAAGACGATCCGACAACAGAGCAAGGCGAGAAAAATATAGCGCTGTCCGGTTTGTTGAATGATAGACAAGGATAGCAATACCATTGCTAATCAAACACTGCCATTATAACCTGGACCTCACTATAGCTGTTAACACTGTTGTCAAATTTTGAGTAGCAGAAGTCTTCGGGCGGTTTTTACAACTTTAAATTTCCGTTTCATAGTAAAAATAATAGCCTATAGCGTGTTAGCATAGAGTTAAGATAGCATTAGTTTATATCCATTGGTATAGGCCGTTCATCTTCTGAATTTCACTGTTAACTCCTGCTGATTACTGTCTACTACTGTCTATTATTACTGTGTTGGGGTGAGAGTGTAAGGGTAACCGTCCACTGGAGCCGTATTCAACGATCCGTTCGTCCGTTGGATCGGACGAATCTGCCGACCGTTGTCTCGGCCGAACACGGTCGTCTATTGGAACCGTTTTCGTCAGTCTAGTTCAGTAGTTGGCAGGTTACCAGAAAGTGAAGTGGCAAGCTAGTTAGTAGGCAAAGTCATGCTTCTGTATGTGTTTACTCACAACGATAATGATAAAATATTTTTAAAACAAGTTCAAAAAACAACAGACTGTGAAACATTTTGAGGCTAGGATGATGTTGTCTCAGCTCGACTTCGGACGGATAGAGCCGGAAAATGCCATTCATTCGGATCGAAAACTTGATCGGCCGGAGACCGCCGTGCACGGACGTATGAACTTGTTGCAATGGACGAGCAGCTTTCATTTTTGGGATCGTTCGGACGAGTTCGGTAGTTTCGGCCGATGCTAGTTCGGACGAAATTGGTTCCAGTGGACGGCCCACCTAAGAACGGCACAGTAAGAGAGACTACCAGCGTCATATAGCTTCACCAAAAACAACTGCTAGGACTCTCGGCTCTAGTTAACAGTGAAATTTGAAACATGAACGCCCTAACCATGGGATATTCTTATGCTATCTTTTCTCTATCACCACACATGATACAGTATCAAAAAAATTGATACAGTATCATCTCAACTTGATACACAACACCATAATTTGATACAAAACATGAATTCTACAAACCATGGGATATCTCCTTATGCTATATTTTCTCTATGGTAGGCCTACTAGTAATTCTATGAAAAATCTCTTATCCGATTAGAAATTGAAATTTTGTGTTGTCTTTATCTCTGTTGTTTTTTTTTATCTTGTTATCTGGATTCTTCTGTGTGAATAATTTGTATCCATCTCGATAAATTTGTATAAAATATTTTATCTATTCTGTTTCAGTTAACTGTAATTGTGATCCAACTGAAGATGAGGAAAACTCAACTATATGCAAATGCATTCTCTGCAGAAAATACAAAGACTACTTTCCTTCAGGGGATTATTCCTCTTCTGAATTGGACAATAAACCGAAGGTCAGTTGATTTATTTATTTATTTATTTATTCATTTATTATATTTATTTATTCATTTATTCATTTATTATTTATTCATTTATTCATTTATTCATTTATTCATTTATTCATTTATTCATTTATTCATTATTCATCTATTCTCTATTCATTTATTCATTTTTCATTTATTTATGCATTCATTTACTTATTTATTTATTCTTATGGCTTTTATCGGCAAAGAGATCATTTAGGATGTTCTGCTTTGCCGTATTACCCAATGTAATTCATCTACCCGAATGTTATTTACCCTATCAACACTCATGTCAGGTCAGTTTATCACGTTTTCATAGTCGTTTTCATAGTGTGCTCTTTCATAGTCTATTATTGGTAAGCTATTGTCAGGTCCACGTTATAATGGGAGTGTTTAATTAGCAATGGTATTGCTATCCTTGACTATCATTCAACAAAGCTGATAGCGCTGTCTCCTTCTCGCTTTGCTCTGTTGCCAGATCGTATTTTAATAATGTAGAATTAGTAATTAACTGAATATTTCATTTTAATTATAAAAATTCAGAAGATAATTATTGTGTGTTTTACAGCCAAACCCGAAGAAAAATAAGTGTAAATACTGCTGTGGTGATCAGAAAGAAATGAGAAAGCAGAGAAAATCCAGTAGTCCTGTGAAACAGTCGGAGAACTGTAAGTGCAACAATAATATTCATAAAATATATAAAATCATAAAATTGTGCATTTGATTGAATAGTAGTATTTTAAACTTATCTTAACAAAGAGATTCTTTTGAGAGAGAAGGGAGAGATCTAGAGAGAAATCTCTTATCAAAGAGAGAAGGGTTGGATCTAGCTCTGTAATAATTCAAAACATGATAGGTTTTTTATTTCATTTTTTTTATTTGTTCTTATTTATATAAGTTAAGATTGCAATTAATCAAATAGTCTTTTTAAAAAATGAATTTATTGTTAACCACATATTACATAATTTTATATCTCGCGATAGAGCTCCGTTCGCTATGTCCGCTAGCTTGGAACTGACTACTAAATACAATGTTACCTTCCACTACAACTATGCTACATCAACAATAATGGAATGAGGAGTGCTGACTATATAAGTAATTAGCTATATAACTCCTCCATCCCTAAAAAGAACTTCGGGGGTAGGGTTGTTAACAATGTTTACATTGGGTGAAACTTTTCTACTTAGATAACAATACAATAGAACAATTGACATTAGAATAAAGATTACATACAAAATAATTGTCCAAAAACTTATGTTTGTAGTGAAAATACTTTCTTCCCTTATGGGGGTGTACTTGTTAACAGCAATCGGATTAAAATTAAGATGTTCTAAATTAATTGTGAATTCTGGTTCTTGGTCTTCATTCATACTATTGATAACGTTGTCTAGGTTCAATAACTTAGGTCGATATTTTGATTCAGACAAATGATTAAGTATTTTACCATTATAATAATATGTATTGTGTTGCTATTAATTAAATAAACTCCTTTTACAGATTTTGTTATCGTTTCTGCTTGCTTGTCAATTTTTTATTTTCTTCATTTGGAAAGATACACAAATAGCTATTCAATTCTGGAATCCATTTTACAATACTATTACCTATTTTCATCTTACTATATTTACAGTTTGATGTAGTTCCTGATTCAATAATTTCTTTTTCACATTTCAATTTGTCATTACATAAACTTTCTACAGAACAAATAAAATTTGAACTTGTTTTTCTAGTGCATTCACTAGTTAGACCTTCAATTGATATTTCTTTCTTATTATAATTATCGTTTGACTTGAGTAAGTATCTGACCTTAGGAATAATAGTTACATATCCATTTTGAAACATACTAGGTACAGAAAACAACTTGTATAAGTTATAATTTGATTCATCTACGATTGGTAAGTTCAAGAAGTAAATGATTTCTTTAGACGTTAGTTTACAGTTTACATTTATCAAATTTTCGAATTCCCACATATTTTCAATTCAGGTTTCAATGGTAATTTATTCTGATAGTAACCAGCAATCTTGGTTATCTGATAAAACAATTCTTTAGTTGAAATAATGCTAGGATGTAAAACTTTCAATTTGCAAAATGTTAAAGAGTTTTCAATGTCTTGGATCAAACTTAATACAATGTTATATAAAATATTCAACTGGTTCAGCAAATCTCTAAATTTCTCTAGTTCTACATAGTCGCTAAGCTTATCATTTACAAATTTAAATTTATTCTCCAACTCATTAAAATTATAATTAACAATGTTCAACGTCTGATTAAATTCAGCAATAAGTTCTGAACTCAATGAATA
>NW_024095721.1:0-5884 GCF_014356525.2 Nilaparvata lugens
TAATAATTGCAACAATGACTATCTCCTATTCCTTGGGCTTTCATCTCTTCTTCTCTTTCTCTTGACTTCTTGTTTCTCTTCTTTTTTTCTCCTAATTGTAGTGAAAATGACGAAATATGTGTTGAAAGTGTAACGAACGTGGATCTCTACTGACAACTGAAATCTTACGTAGAGACAGGGATCTATTCAAAGTATACCTATACTTCGCCTCTGTGGTCATTGAAAGATTATGCCCACATCGTATAGTATATGAATGTATTTATTGTAACCCGTAGCAGGTAACCCGTGCTCCGCAAGGGTCTATTTTAAAACATGACACACTGAAAACTTGACGTAATGAAATATTGAAGAGTTGGAAATTGGCCTATAACCATCCTCGATTAATTAGGAATCTATTTATGCAAAGTTTCAAGTTAATCAGTTGAGTAGTTGAGACATGATGATGCGTCAAACATAATTCTCCTATACCGTACTTGTATAAGCCAGTTCTTTCCTCTATCATAGTATAGATGATAAAACGTTCAAAGAATTGACAATAATTTTATATCGGTATATATCAGCATATATAAGATTTTGGTAGAGAGTTAGTGGGAGGATATTTTTTAATATTCTTCCGAAGAATGGACATTGATATGTCCAAAGCTCCGCCAATTTATGTAGATGCATAACAATATAATATCTATAGTTATTATATTACAAATTACTTTTTCATTATCATATACAGTTCAATAATTTTTCTTAGTCTATATTATGTAAATTCATCTATAATTTTGCTGTATTGTAAGCCATTGTATATAAGTTTTAAGCCAGTATATGTAATCTACTAAATATAAGTACTCAATCAATCAATCATATATGATTTATTCACTTAGATTATTATTTGAATTCTTCTAAGATCACAGTTTCTCATTCAACCAAAGCTGATAGTTTAAAATGAGTCCCACTTCGAAATAATCCAGTTATAAGCGAGGAATCTCACGAGAGTTGCCAGTCTGTGTGAAAGCCTCCATGCTATTGCATTGTTCACGAAATAATCGTCGGTCACGTTTTAGTGTAAAGTCATGGATTGGGATTTGGGATTTATGGCTATGATGATATCTATCAGTGCTCGCCTCTCTACTCTCAAGTAGGATGTTTTTAGCGAAACTGTGCTTTGTTTAAAAGGTTGGGTAAGGTATTTATCGAGTTGAGATAAAATATAAACTGGCTTATAAACACATATATAATATAACATAACATCAATACAGCAAAGTTTCAGATGAATTCACATAATATAAATATCGAAAATAATAGTTATTCGACTGAACATGTTATGGGGTATAATACAATCTATTTATTCATTTATGCAAATACAATTCAGGTAAAAACAACAGGCATTCGCCCAAAACTGTTTCAAACCTTAATTTGGAATACACCGTCTAAAGGTTATGCTACTTACGTAACTTAAATGATAATTCGTACACAATAATTTTGAGTCCAAAAATGTATCTATTACAATTTTGAATTTTTCAGATTGATCAATTTCCAAATACAAATCCAAACAAGAATCTCCCTTCACAATTGCAAAAAATATTGAAAATTTCACTCAAATCCACAAACTCATGTGAACATCGAAACATATGATCATGATAATGATATGAAATTTAGAATAAAAGATGATATTTTTCTTGTATGTACATAAATTTGTGGAGTTTTGTACATGTACATGCTCCATCTTTCAAGAAGAAAACTCACAATATTATTTCTAGATACTTCTCAACAAATGTGAGACTGATACAGAGCTTGAAGAGGGAAATGACAAATCGATGAAAAATAATCAGGTGATGATGATGATGACAATATGAGGAATAAGAAGGATAGAAGGAGAAGATGAGAAAAAGTGGAAAAATATAAAAGTTCAACTTGAGGAAGCAAGGAGACAAGAGACTAGAAAGGGGAAGGAGCTGAGGAAAAAGAAAGATTGATTGATTGAGTACTTTATTTATGTAGATTACAATATTATACTGCTTATACACTTATATACAATTAGCTTACAATACAGCAAAATTATGATGAATTCACATAATATAGACTAAGAAAATAATTATTGAACTGTATATGATATCAAAAAGAAAAAGGAGAGAGATGAAGAAAACTTGAAGAAGGCAGTGAAGAGGAGAAGGACGAAGATGAAGAGAAGTAGAAGAAGGAAGGTGGAAGAGGAGAGAACAATGGTCCAGTAATGATAAGCGATATGAGAAGTGGGATGTGATCGGGAAAACTATTGGAAGAGAAGATGTGAAAAGAAGATAAGAGAGAGAAGGTGAATCTGTAGAAGAGACATTGAAGAAAGTGATGTGTCTGATGGAAGATTGAAGATTGAGATGAAGAGGGGAAACAGAAAAAACAAGAAGAAGAAGAGGTAGAAGTAGGAAGAGAGGAGCAGAAGAAGAAGAAGGATAAGAAGAAGAAGAGTGAAAGAATCGGTGGTGATCGTGTCGAGTGTGAGGTGATGCTCGACTGCAGTGCATTGCAAGCTTCCTCAATTTATTGGCTACACTAGCAGATTGGAAGATAGTGTAGTAGTGAATTGTGTGTTGGTGTTCAGTGATAGTGATAGTAATTGTGTTTTATGGAGCTTTCAGCAGAAGCTCAGCCAGTGTTTAACGGTCTTTTGTCGTGGCATTGCTATTATTTCAAGACTAATACTACTTCTCCTGCTTCTGCCAATCCCCTGACTGAGGATGAGAAGAAGAAGTTGAAGTGCGACATTCAGGGGAAATTTAAGAAATTAAAGATAGAGTTGAACAACTTTGGAGGAAACGTTGAAATGAGATGAAGTAATTGAACATTAAATGAATAATTATTATTAAACGAAAATCCAAATTATCTGCTGTAAGATTTAATTATCTGTTGAGATTTTCTCAAAAACGACTCCAACGATTTTGATCAAATTCATACCTGAAATAGTCATTGTTAAGCTCTATCAACTGCTACAAGTCTCATATCTGTAAAAATTTCAGGAGCTCCGCCTCATCTATGCAAAGTTCGATTCTAGATTCCCAATTATCAGACTTCAGATAAAATTTAAACAAAAAATTTTGTTTGTGGAAAAGATTAAGCATAAAAATCTCTACAATTAATGTGCAATAACATTTCACCTAAAATTAAAAATAAGCGAAATTCGAGAAAATGTTGTTATTTCGATTGCAAACTGTTGGCAACTGTTGATCTATTCAATGTATGAAAGATAGCATACCTCGTGTGTCTCCAGCGTTATTGTCCTGTCACCAGCTGGCTCAGATCTTTGTTTATAAGTAGACTTGAGATGCGCGGGAGCACTAGCGTCAGGTGATCAATTTTCATAACGGCAAGGAAAGTTGTGTGAGTGCGCCACACCAGATTTTTTGGAAAAGACGTTGAAATAGTTGAATTTGAGGAGGCTGCTATGAGAAAACAATGAAGATGTGAACAAGTTCATGTTAAAAAAACTATTGTTATAAGTAGTTCTACTAATACCTGATATTAGAAGAGATACATTTGGGATTAATTTCCTAAATGATAGTATAATAATGTGACTAAAACACAGCTCAAGAACTCTTTACATAAACATAATTGAAGGATAGACAATGAATATTGTTATCTTTGTTAAGGGGAGATCCAATCAGGACTGCTCCATCTTTATACATCATAATTTTCTCATTCATCCTTCTGTCTCCTTTTCATGCTTCTCATTCTTCTTCTTCTTCTTCTTCTTCTTCTTCTTCCAGAGTTATAGGAGAACGGAAATTGCAGTGACGGGAGACCACTAGTTCGTTTCACTTTGCAATTCGACAAAGTCACAAGTCTTCAGCAAAAGTTTTGCAACTTCTCCTTCCTCCTCTTCTTTTCCTCTCTCTTCTTCTTCTTCCTCTTCTCCCATTCCCCATTCCTTCCTCTTCTTCATCATGGTCAAGTGACTTTTTCGATTTATCGGTGGCTTGTCTCAAATTCCCTCGTCACCGTCTCCTTCTTCTTCTCGATTCTTCCCTCTTCTCCTTTTTCTAGTTCTCTTTCTTCTTCTTCTTCTTCTTCTTCTTCTCCTTCTACTTCTACTTCTACTTTTTTCTTCTTCTTCTTCATCATCACCTCACCATCATCATCTCATCAATCATCAGCATCATCATCTCATCATCATCATCTTCTTCTTCTTCTTCTTCTTCGTCTTCTCTCTCTCTTCTTCTTCTCTTCTTCTTCTTCTTCTTCTCCTCCTCCTCTTCTTTCTTATCTTCTTCTTCTTCTTCTTCTTCTTCTTCTTCTTTCTTCTTCTTCTTCTCTTCTTCTTCTTCTTTCTTCTTCTTCCCCGTTTTTCTTTTTTCTTCTTCTTCATCATCATCATCATCAATCATCATCTTCTTCTTCTTCTTTTTCTTCTTCATCATCATTATCATCATTATCATCATCATCATCATCATCATCATCATCATCATCATCATCATCATCTCCTTCTTATTTTTCCCTTCTACCTCAAAATTGGGAAATTGTGGAGGGACTGTGAAGATAACCCTTTTCAAAGCACACTCAAGTATAAGAGCAAAAATATTATTGAGGTTATAACATCATTCATGGCTCTTATATAACAAACGTCTTGTACGAGAAAGAATTCTAATTGTTATTATGCTCAATTCATTCGTTGCAGACTGATCAGACTCTGAAAAATAACTGAAGAAAGGATGTTGTTTAATTGTTATTGGATGAATTTGAAGCTATAAGATTAGTATGTCAGATAGTAACGAACTGATGCATCTCGTAACGGTTATTAGTTTGTAACGGATCTGAAAGTAGTAACGGGTATTGGTTAACCGTTGAGGTGGAATCGTGAAATTGAATTTGAAGTGAATGGTTTTTTATGTGAGGATTATTAATGAGTGGCAGCTAAATCGTGCTTTTTATAGGAGATTTATCAATGATTCAGTTCATTGAGCATTGGAGATTATTTCTTCATGATTCCTATATTTTCATCCGTATTTGAAGACAGTTCTTCACGTTCCAATTGATACATTGATTAATAATTAACTGGTAGTTCTGTGAACAGTAGACCTCATGCAGTATTCTCATCCACAAGTAGGCCTACCTGATTGAAACTATGGACCTTATGGGAATACACCAATAGACTGGCTTCTGTGCAATCACTTGTCAGCTGATTTATAATTAATAATTCTATAGTCTGATTTTTACTCTAATATTGGCGTATGGAGGAGGCTTCTTTTTCCTTCCATATTATCCTTGGAATGCAGAATTTCCAAAAACCTTGTATATACGTCGAAGCGTAATTAAAAAAGGAACATACTGTACCTGTTCAATTTCATGAAAATCTATTACCGCGTAAATGCGCAACATATAAACATATAAAAATTTAAACCGTCGACTTCAATCTTAGACCTCACTTCGCTCGGTCAATTATTGATTGATTCATCTATATGAATAAATAAATAAATGAATTTTATAGACGTTAGGAGTACCAAAGCATCAACTTCCGTTCAAATAATAATTGAAGAATTGTTCTTCAAATTATTATTTGAACGGAAGTTGGTGCTTGGTTACTCCTAACGTCTATAAAATTCATTTATTCATTTATTCTAGATACAAGGACAAATCATCAATATCATATTATTTTGATCTCAAATTGATGGAATTCTTAGCAGTAATTAGCGTATCTAATGAAACTATTCTCTGAAGTTTAATTGCATAAATGAATTCCATTATAATTCTATAAATGATATTCTTCCATCATTTATCCAGATTATTATTTCCATTATATTATCGTTATTTTTCCAGTCTATATTTTGTTCCTGTAAAACCAAACTCATTAAAAGATGGAACGTGGCACATTTTTTGTTTATTAGAAAGGTGAACTTCTATATTG
>NW_024095722.1:0-7167 GCF_014356525.2 Nilaparvata lugens
CGGAGCACCTGCAATTCTTAAGGTTAATGGGAAAGGAGAGGGGCTCCTTGCCCACGAGAGGTGAACATCGACAACTCTGCAGCACTGAAAAGTGCGGTTGCGAGATCATTTGGCCGATCATGTGACACACATGACTATTTGCAAAAAAGCTTTTCTTTTCTCATTAAAGAAGGATCATTTCTCCCACCATGCTACATCAGACTTGATGTAGCACACTTTCTGAATGCTGCCAGAAATTGGAAGATCTGGTTAAGTGGAGAAAGAAAACGCTTAAGAGAATTTTATTTGAGGTGTGTTGGCATCATAATAGGGACCACCTCCTTAGAAGACTTTGTGGAAGTACTCATTCATACATTGACGCTTGCATTTTCACCAAATGAGAGTGAAGTTTCCAATGAGGATGGAGACGATCAGATACCAGTTCAAGAAAGTCTTGAATTTTTAATATCCAGAATCAGAGGGAGTCAAATATTAGAATACAATGAAATTGAGAGTACACATGACGATGAGGAAGATATTGTTCGTAATGAAGTCGAAACAAGTAACACATCAATGGGTCTTTGGATGAGAAGAATCTACGGACTAGTAGAAGAAAGAATTTCTCTTGAAAGTGATGGCAGATTAAATGCTTACTACTGCCCTGATTTCGGGAATAAAATGAAAAAAATTGTAAATGATTTTCCTTTGTGGACTGCAGTAATGCAGACTTCGTATCAATCGCCACACCTCACAGCATCCTCAGCCCCAGTGGAAAGTGATTTTGCAGATTTGAAGAGACGAGCTCTTGACGGGTCAGCAAAACCCATGAGGCTTGACCGATTTGTGGCAACCCACATCAAACATATAGAAGGCTCATGCAAAATTGCAGGAGCACCAAAGAAAATGCAACACCCCATTATTGAAGAGGAAGAAGAATTGGAGAAAATGAGTGGTGTTGTATTAGAGAAAATACTGGTTGAGGAAGAAATGGGTGAAGCTGAAAAAGTACTGGTTGAGAAAGAAACAGTTGAAGCTGAGTTACAAGAAGTAGGTGATGATGAATCGAAGGAAAAACCAGTGGAGGAAAAAAAATATTTCTAAAAAATCTTGGGGCTGAAAGATATCGGTACATCATCTTCCTCCGATATTGAAATTGAGTCAGCCAATGAATACCAAAAAGCTCCAAGAGATTTGAATAACATTGAAAACTGGAGAGGGTTGGCAAAAACAAAACGAGAAAATCTAAGTATTTATCTAACCGGCCACAATTTGCTGTTGCGCTTGAAGCCCAAAGACTAAAACAGCCGTCAAATCGGCTATTAAAAAATGGGAACAAATGTGGATTTATCCGTGTTGGGGGGGCCCTGGTTTGTGTCCAAAACTCATGTACTTTTGATGCAGTTTGTCAAGTATTTGCGGAAATTTTCATCAGTCATAATAACTGCAGAGAACTGATGAAAAAATGGGATAATGATCTTATGAAAACGAGTGTGAGCCTAGCAGTGGATGGAGTCTGCTCAAAAACTTATAAGTTCAGAGCTGAAGCACTTTCTAAAATCTTTAACAAAGAAGGCAGGGTGTCAAACGTGATTTTACCAAGTACTACAAGAAGTGGGAAAGGCAACACTGTTGCCATTGAATATAATTGCTTATCTAATGCCTCCACTCTTGTTGGGCAACTTTTCTACAATGAAAATTTAGTAGAAATTTCACGGAATTGTCAGAATTCGAAGTGTGTTCTACCGGAAACAGAAACATTCGTTACAATTGAGCCGAATAACAACGTTCTTTTAGCAGAGGGATTGAACAGTCTCATCAACATTACAGTACAAAGAAGAGCGATAATATCGATGCATCGATATCACGATAGTATCGATATCATGTTATCGAATAGTTTACCAGCTCGAGATTAACATTACAGTACAATGAGGACGTGGTTCAAAGCCACAGAAGAAGAAGAAACGGATGAGTTCTTCACCTCTTGTAGAAAATACTTAACACCTCTAATCTTACCATACGCCGCAAAAGAACTGTATGTTAGACGATTCCATTCTGCTAACTCCATGGTTCCAGTTGTGTAAGATACTTCATGCTGACAGATTTCGCTCCTTTGTTCCATCCGTCGAACTCTGTGATTCCAAGTGCCGCTACTCTATTCCATCGAACTCTGTGGTCCAACGTGATACTCCTGACTGATGTAGATTCGAAGCTCTCTTCACGCTTCTGTAATACTGTTTCAACTGCAATCAAAAAAGGTCTTGGTTTGAACGATATTCACAAGAATAATTTGCAAGAATGGACTTAGTTAATCTATAGTGAGGACCTCGCTATAACGACAGTATTTGATTTACATTGGTGTTGTTATCCTTGTCTATCATTCGACAAAGCAGATAGCGCTATCCATTTTTAGCTCCGCAACGTTTCCTAATCGTTTTTCACAATAGTGTAATATATTTTTTTAAATATTCAACCTCAATTATAAAAATGTATTTATTCAATCATAGAAAAAAAAATTCTTGACGGATAAAATTTTTTATTTAGCGTATGGCAGATACACAACACATATAAAGCTCATGAGTCTCAAATGTCTACATATAATATACTATATTTTTTCAATTTCTTCAAGATGTGTAGTTTTTGGTCAGGACAACATATTAAGTTTGTCTGACCGCCATTATATGCTAGTCCATTTAGCGTACCCAATATGCACCATGGAGGCGAGCTAGCGTTACACATATTTGAGTAAAAAAACTGATTGCTGGAACAATTAATAAACAATATAATTAAGAACAATAGACGGATAAAATGTCTATAATTGATTATTTCAAACAAGGGTGAACAGTTAATATTCATTTACATTTACATTAACCAATGCACAAATCAAATACATTATTAGAAAAGAACCAACAGGCCTAGCCCAAAACTGTTCCCTTACGGAATTTTAATAATAGTAAGCCAATGTCTAAAAGGTAGGTTATGTTGCTTCACTATCAATCAAATTCCGAGTCCAGAAAAATATACACCCAAAATTAGAATTTAATTAGATTGAAAACAGAAACAAATAAAATATTGCACTAAACTGTTGAATTGAAAACATCGAATTATTTAGAAACCAAAAAACAAAACTAAACTCACTCCAAAAATCACATCATAGAACCAGTATCAGCTATCATTATAGAAGGCAGTGGCAGGGCAACGCTGTTCTTCTATCTTTCTCCACTGCCAATATAACGTGGACCTCACCATAGTTGCAAGAATTTTCAGCTTCTTGATTTCATTCTTTAATTCTAATTATCATCAATTGTTGAATGACATCATAATAATACAATCACCAGTATTGTCAACAATTATTGTTACCTCTTTTCAACATGAAGATAGATTCCCACAAATCAATGACAGTGAAGTGACCGTGAGAATATAATTCCTATAAGCTCTAATAGGACTATTCACTCGCTCGGTCAGGCTGAGTGTGAACAGTCCCATTAGAACAACATGTTAATCATAATTGATAGTGAGAATGTTATTCCCATTAGCTCTAATAGGACTATTCATACTCGCTCGGTCGGGCTGAGTGTGAACAGTCCCATTAGAACACAATGTAATCATATTTATAGTGAGATATTATTCATTAGCTCTAATGGACTATTCATACTCGCTCAACCAGGCTCAGTGGGAATAGTCCCATAAGAAGTCATGGGAATTATATTCTCATTGTACCGGGTCACGTTTAATCACACTGATCTGTGGGAATCCAGCTTTACCACTTTTTGTTAATTTCAGTCTCTGAAAGTACTAAATTAAGTTTGTTTGTTAGGACCCTTCTTTTCAAAAGTAAATTCGTTTGAATTCGGGACATTTTCTAGGGGCACTCTTAATAATAAAATATATACTTTCCATCCCCACATCAGGCTCTTCAAACAGAATAAAGTTATAGGGTCGGTTCTCGAGCTCGGGATTTGGCCAAGTTCTAGACTTTTAACAGCTGGAGTGCAGAAATTGGCATTCCGAAACGGGGCGTAGCCGTAGTCATTGTCACGTTCGAATTAAATTTCGAAAAACTAGAAAATTGAGCACAAAAAATAAAGAGAAAATAGTGTAAAGTTTCAGCTATTTTGAATTATTTAATTTCGTCAAGGAAAAAAGGTTTTCAATTATAGAAATGAGAAAATAAAAACTGCGACTACTATCATAAAAACTTCGACTACGCTCCGTTTTGGAAAGCCAATTTTCTGACTCCAGCTGTTCAAAGTCTAGAACTTAGCTAAATCCCGAGCTCGGAAACCGGCCCATAGAGTACCCTTTTATTTTATTACAACACAACTGGTTTCAACTTTTCAAGAACCCTTTCATTTTATCACAACACAAATTTTTTCAACTCATCAAGAACCTTTCATTTTATCACAACACAACTGTTTTCAAATCTTCAAGAGCCCTTTTATTTTATCACAACACAACTGGTTTCAACTCTTCAAGAGCAATTTTCAAGTGTTACACTTGAGAATGGCTCTTGAAGAGTTGAAACCAGTTGTGTTGTGATTGAATGAAAGATTTCTTGAAGAGTTTAAACCAGTTTTGTTGTGATAAAATGAAATGATACAAGATAACTTTTATTGTGTCCCAATGATTTCAGTAGCCCTAAAAAGAAAAGTGAGTATTCAATAAGCACGCTTGATTATTTTCCAACAATTATAAACTAGATTTCAAAATTATAAAATACTTCTTTGAACCAATAACATCTGGGACAAGTTTGTATTTTCTCATCCCAATAAATATGATTTCTATAGATTCATGCTACAAAGAACTACATAAATATAACAGAAAAAGATGAATTTTTACAGATTCAAACTTCAAAATTTGACAGAAATATTCCTTGGATGACAGAAGCAACAATGTAGTCTTATTGTTGCCTTATATTATTGTGACAGAATGACTACGTTGTTGCTATAGTTAACCAACGAATATCTCTATCAAATATCAAGTAAACATTTGCAAGAATTGATCTTGAAACATTCATACTGAGTTAAACGAGAGAAGTTTAACCCCAAATGCTACATAAGTTTCCCCAACGTTGCTGATCTAAAGCTTCTACATATTTTATTAAATTAGTAAAATTCATTATCAATTAAATTATATTTGAGTCGTCTATTGGCAAAACTTGATCTTTGTCTTTAAAATCCATTACTCTTGTTTTCCCAGTGGGGACTGTTTATTTGTATTTGCTGAAAAATTCATTCAACTTGAAAAGAGCTCGCTAAAGGTGAACGTCATTCTCTTGTAAGACTTATAAGACACTTATTTCGAAAATTGCATCAAGTCATCATGATTTCAATCAGAGAATCCTACATGGGTTGAGTAGATTGAATCTCACATATGTTGTGGGCAAAATTGTTACTGTGAAGGAATAGCTTGCACAGATAATAATTAATCATCAGTCAAATATTACAAATTTCATAGAACTTTTTTCTTCCATTTTGTATCTTGATATATTTACAACTATTTGAAATCTGTTTTGTTAAATAAAGTTCATATATATTCTAGAAAATGGGTTTTACGTTTCCTGAAAAATTTCGATTGTTTGATGTATCTGGTTCTGCAAATAGACGACTCATTTTATAACAATTCTTACCCAACTACTCAATGTAAATGTGTCACATAGTCCCAGGCTCTTGGACGAGGCTCTCAGAGGCTCCTGAACGAGGTTCTCCGAGGGTTCACCGAGGCTCTCCAAGGCTCTAGGAGGAGGTTCTCCGAGGTTCACCGAGGCTCTTGGACGAGGCTCTCCAAGGCTCTAGGAGGTTCTCCGAGGCACATCATCGAAGTTATTCAAGGCTCTTGGACGAGGTTCAGCGACGCTCATGGACAAGGTTCTCCGAGGCTCCTGAACGAGGTTCTCCGAGGCTCTTCTTCGAGGTTCACCGTGGCTATTGGACGAGGACCTCCGAGACTCTCCAAGGCTCTAAGACGAGGCTCTCCGAGGCACAACATAGAAGTTCTTCAAGGCTCTTGGACGAGGTTCAACGACGTGTATTGACAAAATTCTCAGAGGCTCTTAAACGAGTTTTCCCGAGGCTGTTGAATTAGGTTCTTGGAAGCTCTAAGACGAGGTTTCCCGAGGCTTTCGGATGAGGGTTTTCCAAGCCTCTTGGACGAGGTTCTTCGAGACTCTTTGACAAGGTTTTCGAGTCTCTTGAACGATTTTCCCCGAGGCTGTTAACTAGGTTCTTCGAGGCTATTGGACGAGCTTCTCCAAGGCTTTTGGACGAGGTTCTCCGAGGTCTCTTGAATGAGGGTTACTCACGGCTGTTGAGCGAGGTTCTCCGAGGCAAGGCTTTTGAACGAGACTTTTCAAGGCTCTTCGTTGAAGTTCTCAGAGGCTCTCGGACGAGATACTCTTGTCTGGTACTGGAGGTCATAAAGCTAATGACGAAGATGGACATCATTCCTGCCCAAACCCATGGCTCTAGCAGGTTGTTCTCAGTTCAGGTTGAAATGACCTGGCCAATGAGTCACGATGGATTGAATACATCTGGTTTACTCTCGGAACATGGGTTGCAGTCTGAATCACCCTCCAATAGTTCATCATCGTGTGGCATATCTGGGAAAAACAAGACAATAGTCAATTATTTAAGTGAAAATACTTGAAAGTATAGTATGAATTATGAATCAGATTATAGATTATAAGCAGATATTGGTTGATTACTTGAGAGAAATACCGGAAGAAATTGTATGGATTAAAGATCATATTAAATAAGAAGACTAAGAAATTTTGAAAAACCACAGATTTCAGAGAAAATAATAATTATACCACAATATCAACTTCTCAACTACACAAAAAGACTGAACATCAGATTATGTATTATAATCAGATATTAATTGATTATTTGAGAGTAAATACTGTAAAGTATTGTATAAATTAATTATAAAATGGCTAGAGCACTTGTGATATTTAAAAATTAAAAACGACTAGTTTCGATATTTAGGCTATGCAATCTCAAGTGTCCTCAAGTTAGTGTCCTTGTCAAGTAGGTTTTTGAACATTCGGCAACGATGTGCTCCTACCTTTCTACACTGCCATTATAACATGGAGCTCACTCTAGTGTACATAAATGAGCAACCAAGCACTTGAAAAGCAAGGCGTATTACAGTGTTAGTGAATATATGAGTGATGATTTGTCGGAAATGCTGTCT
>NW_024095723.1:0-6355 GCF_014356525.2 Nilaparvata lugens
CGACGACTATCTGTTGGGGACCTTCCGTCATAATATCCTACTACTGCTGACAAATCCAATGCAATGCTCTGATATCCTAATCATCCACTATTCACTGCACTATCTCCTTTATCATTATACCATAGAGAAACAATAGCATAAGTAGATATCCCATGGCATAGGGCGTTTATTTCGCAACTTTTACTGATATCTCAACCGATAGCCCACGTAGTTCTTTCCCGTGAAGCTTTATGACGCTGGTAGTCTCTCATATTGTGCCGTTCATACACTCCGTTCAAAACCCGTTCAAAATCAAAACATATGATTACCCGTTCAAAATAGTGAAGATCAACAATAATCGACAGTAATCGGCTTGGAATAACAGTAAAAGTTGCGAGACATAAACGCCCTATACCATGGGATATATACTTACGCTATTGTTTCTCTATGATTATACTCTGTCTTCCCTGATCTCTACCAATTTTCAATTGTGGATATTGAACTCTAACACTCTACACTTTTCTCATCTTATAGTTCCAATCCCACAAGACCCTGAAATTTTGCAAACTCTTTATGAAAAATCTGGTGTGGCGCACTCACACAACTTTCCTTGCCGTTATGAAAATTGATTACCTGACGCTAGTGTTCCCGCGCATCTCAAGTCTATTCAAAGACTTGAGCCAGCTGGTGACAGGGCAATAACGCTGGAGACACACGAGGTCTGCTATCTCTTCATAGTGAATCATTTAATAGAATCGACAGTTGCCAACAGTTTGCAATAATTGGATAATCACATTTTCTCGAATTTCGAGCTTATTTTCAATCCAGGTGAGAATGTTACTGGACATTAATTGAAGAGATTTTCAAGCTCAATCTTTCCACTCAAAATTTTTCGTTTAAATTATATCTGATACCTGATAATTGGAAATCTAAAATCAAACTTTGCATAGATGGAGCTCCTGAAATTTTTACAGATATGGGACTTGTGGCAGTTGATATAGCTTATCAATGACTATTTTAGGTATGAATTTGATCAAAATCGTTGGAGCCGTTTTCGAGAAAATCGAGAAAAACCCTGTTTTTCACAGCATTTTCGTCATTTTGAATCGCATTTGATCGAAATTGTTCGTGTCGGACCTTATAGTATAAGGACCTAATTTCCAAATTTCAAGTCATTATGTTAATTGAGAGATGAGATATCGTGTACACAGACGCACATACAATCTTACACACACACACACACCACACACACACACACACACACACACACACAAACACACACACACACACACACACACACAACAACACACCACCACACACACCACACACACACACACACAAAACCACACACACACACACACACACACACACACACCACAAACACACACACACACACACACACACACACACACCACACACACACACACAAATACACAACACACACTGTAACATATTTAATTTGGATGATTAATAAGAATCCCTAGCTAAAATATTTATAGGTCTAAGTAAGTAACTGGCTAATATCGCCAAAGAGATAACATAAAGATTAGATAATATCAGATTGTCCTGGCTAAACTGTACAACAGCCTAAGAGGAATTGAAATAATTTTTTGCTAATATATAATATTATAAAATATTGAAGGTTGAGGTTAGGCATAAACATTTAGTGATCGGCGACCTAACGATCGACCGAGCCATGCAACGTAGAATCTGACCAAACACCTTGGCAGAAATTTATTGTGGCAAAACGGTATGCAATTTGAGGAACAAAAGGTCTCACGTGGCTAATTATTATGATGCATGAAACAAATAATAACATATAAAAAATTAACTAGCATGTAGAGAGCATATTAAAAAACCCAATAAAAATATTTAAATGTATCCAGGAAATAGGAGGTTACCAGGCGCATGAATACTGAAATAATTTGCATGCACCAATCACATAATGGCAATTGATAGGCGGCAATAGTATGCCGATTCAAAAATATTCGTATATATTTCTACAAATAATTAGAATTTGTATAAAATTGTTGCATAGTCTATGTTTTGGATATGGCCCGAAGGCAAAGAAATTATTAAACATACAACATAAGTAATAATTTAATATTTAAGTACGGTCTATTTGAACCTTGAATGGCGGAGGACTAGGATATTCAAATTTTATGTAAATTTAGAAATCGGAAATGAGAATTGAAAAATTGAGAAAGGAGAACCAACACTCGCCTGCCAAATGCCACCATGAGAGGTCCCTAAATATTATAGAGCGTAATACCTTGCTATAACTTGTAAAAATTTAAAGTTAGATTGAATTACTAAATTTCTTATAAGACTTTGTGATGCTCTTATAAAGCAAAAGTCATTTTCATTTTTCAAATAATTTTGTAACCCCTTGGAAGAGATGACTCCGGCTACAATAGTCCAGGACCACCAGGAGTTGGATCGACATCAGCAGCTCATAAGAAAATTCGACACGTGAGTGAGAAATATTGAAATAGTGATAGGGCGCCCTCAGTGCTTCGAAATTACATGAGAATCAAAGCTAGCTCGTCGAAAGGGTTTTCTCATAAATTAAGAATTTAGTAAAAATACTCGCGCAAGTAAATATAGTATTAAAGGTATTTTATTAGAAGAGTAACAAGTCAATACATATCAGAAGTTCTATAAATCAAAGAAGTATAAAATCTAGGCTAGTAATACATATCATATGATCTTTAATTTCTGCAATATAATTTGCGATAGTTTGTTGTAGCTCTGATTCACTAGATGAATTGCTCTATTTATTCTGTCAGGTGCCGAATCTTGCACCCTGAGATAAAATATATATTCATTGCAAAGAAATCTATTAGATACTATAGAATTAATATATATATTTGGATTATTGATTGTCAATTTATCAAGCTGATTTTAAGGAATCTATTTTTAATGGAATTGTCCAAGTCGACAAGTATTAGCAAGCTAATATCGCAGCTACATGCAAAAGGATGCATATGATTATAAAATAAAAGCACATGGTAACGTTTCGTGCTATAAAATTTAGAGAATAGTATTTAGCCTGTGATATTTTATTGATTTCGATTATTGTTCTTTTTTATATTATATATTTTTATCGCTCTATATATTTTTTGCTCTGATTTATTTTCTGCAATATTTGTCAATATATGTATCAAATTGTTTATGGTGTGCAATTTATTTTAATTCCTCAATACTATAGGATAAGTACCATATATATATATATATATATATATATATATATATATATATATATATTATATATATATATATATATTTTTTTTTTTAATGAATTATCAGAATTATTGTGGAAGCTCATATCTGAGCCTATAAAGATCTTTATGAGACTGTATCCTATTAAAAACCACGACCTAATTTTTATAATTATATTAAAATATTTCATGCTCTACCGACTGATGCCAAGCAGGAGACTAATCGTTATTTAAATATAAAAAATAACGTGATACAACATGGCGCCCAACGTGGGGCTGATGATTAGAGCTGAGCTCATTAAATAACTATTTGAAATTAAGTCAAGATCTATATTGAGGATAATAATTAAAGACAAGTCTAGTCATATTGAAATTTGTCATGGATGGATAATAAAATAATAGATATATGAGTATTGAGGAAAGCAGGCGGGTTAATTTCGTATTACTTTTTGGGGAATCAATAGCTTTAAATAAAGAGAAATTATATGTTTTAAAGGAAATTTTATTTTTTGTTATTGTAGTAAATATATTTTATAGAGAGAGATATTATATTTTATGAGCCTAAGCTGCTATTACTTTCTAGTCATGAATATATTATGTATGAGCCGGTTGGAATATAAGTCACAGTCTGTAAACTAGTCAGGAATCAATATTCAATATTGGAGCGCTAGAGCATTATAAAAAACTTAAGTATAAATACCTTATTTCGAATATCCAAACACTTTGCACATAACTGTTTCACTGTAAGTCCTGGTTTGTGTCTTTTTTTTTTAAGCATTTTTGCATATTATCCATCACTTTTTTAATTAGCATTTATCATATTGACATAATGAATCACACTCCCTCAAACTCTGAAGTTTCATATATGTACGGCGGTTGCACAGATCCCACTCTGTCGACTCCCAGCACATCAAACCCCACCATGGTAGATGCCAATACGCCACGAGAAAGGGAACCAGGAAGTGTCGGGTCGATAGTCTTCGATCCACAAGGTCTGCAACCTCTATCATCCACTTGAATCGACGCCGCTGACATACCATTGAATCAACGGATAGCAGAGATCAACTTCGAAGTGGGCGAGGAGCAGCCTGCAGAACCCGCATCTCCAGAGGCCGAGTCACATCTGAGCAAACAAAGTATATTTTCAGTCACAGAGCTAGATCCATTTAGAAGGGTAATAATGGAACAAACTAGCAGTATGTTCAATATTATGTTACAAAACACAATGGATAACATGATCCAGGAAATTAAAAAAGAGAATGCGGCAATAAAAGAGGCAAACAAGCAAACAGTGGAACAGGCATGAAGGAGACAGCAGACGCCATACAATCAGTAGAACGGCGGTTAGATACTATTGAGAATGAAGTAGAGAATCATAGAGAAAAACTAAAAGCAATGATAAATCTACAGAGGGAAAGTCAGGATAAAGTTACTGCAGGATTATCGGAAAGGTTGGATACGGTTACATGTGGACTAAACAAAAGGATAGATAACTTAACCACACAAATCACTACACCTATTCAGGATATAACAACTAGCATTAAGGCCGATTGCCATCAAGAAATCAACAAACAAATTACCGTGCCAATAAAAATTAACAACTACAGTTGATAAAAATATCAACAGTATTAAAGATATACAAATAAACAGATTAATATGTCCACAAAAATGAACCAACTGCAAGGTAGTATCAATCAGAACACAGAAACCTGTAAGGCTTTAAATGGAACTCTACTAATTCAAAAATCCACTCTGACTCAATTAGATCAAGAAGTAAATGCTAATGAAATTACAAATAATAGTCAATGGCAGATGGCACAGGAGAAAATAACAGTATTAGAAAATTATATCCAACAACGACCTCATGGAATTCAAGCAGATAACATCAATTCACATAGTATATTGCAAGGACTGGGTAAATTTGATAATACTGATCGCCATTTGCAACCTCAACCATTCATTGATCAGATAAAATTAGTACAAACTCTTGCACCTACCTTTCGGAGTATGTGGCGCCTTCGTTTGACTAGTTTATTAATTGGCGAACCCCTGATGTTCTTTCGGAGTAGAGCCCATGAATTTACATCATTGGATGAGTTTGTAGCTGTCTTCCTTGAACAGTATTGGAGCAGAAGTAAACAGTTGGACGTGCTAGCGGATATCATATCATGCGATTTCAACCCTAACTTAGACAGTGCATGTACCACTCTCGTCACTGCCCTACAGTTCAAAAATTCTCAATTGAGCGAGCCCATTAACGAATCGGCATTAGCAAGTATTATTCTAAAGAAACTACCGTATCAAGTTAGAATGGCACTCGCCACCCAACCCATTACTGATTGCAAACAGCTAATAAATCATCTATAATGCATACAGTCTGTGATGGCAATGTCAAACCACCGATCAGACCAAAGATACACACAGAATCAACATAACTCAAAAGTAATCAGTATACCAGCCAAAACTATGAACCGTATCATATGATCACTCCCGATCTGCCCCTCAATTTGAACGCCGCTATGAGCACAAACAAAATAGTAACTGGAATAATAAAAATTTTCAAAATCGCACAACTAATCATTACGCCCATCAGAGCAACCGCAGGAATTATTATGATGGCAACCGCCACCTCAACAAGTAAGCACAAATTATAAATAAGCGCATGCAACAGGATTAAACCAACAAAAAACACAGAACCCAACACCCAACGACCTGCCACCAGATATACAGAAAACTACAGCTAATAAACCATGACTATATGATACCCCCGATATAATACCCACAAGCTCAAATGAAACAAACAAAGAAAAGCAGGATATTTCAACATCATACACCACATTCAGAAATGATTTACCAGAAACTTTGTTAGAAGAAACCGAGAAGGAAAGCAGGCTACCGGATATCCAAATGCAGGCGTATATCGATATCAAAATATATGGAATGAAGGTTCAAGCATTAGTAGATAGTGGTTCACAATGTAGCCTCATACAAACAGACATATTTCAACGTCTCAAAGAAAAACAAAATAGCTACTCTACCGCTAACCAACATATATGTATCAGGTATCAGTCCAGGACGGCGGATACATATAATTACCCATGTTTACTGGAAATAAACCTTCAACAAAACGATTCGCTTATACATTTCTTGTATTA